>NC_063167.1:65725910-66011297 GCF_023159225.1 Perognathus longimembris pacificus | reverse complement strand
AAGTAACATGTCCGGGCACGTCCCACAGAGGGAGACATAGGATTTTTTTAAGGGAGAATTTAATCTGTTGCTTTTTATATCAGTTTGTATGTTTCCAGGAAACTGTTGCAAGCTCTGCTCACCCACTCTCAGCCTTGTTCACTTTCTAGCAAGGTAGCTGTAGACTCAGTGGAAATGCTCCTCTGGAGCAAAGTACTATGTGGCCTTCATGCTTCTTCTGAGGTCATACATAACTTTTCTGGTCAGTTTGATTTTCCAGGAAATCATGGCTGAAACTGAACAGGGGAAGGTGTAGTATCCCAGCCACCCAGGTGGGATTTGAGCCCATGACAAAGTTACTAACAATCAGACTAGGAGTCTTCAGCTGCACAGTATCTGTTCCCCACCATCAGGATTGTGGAGAAATCTGAGCTTCAGCAGGGCTGAAAAAAAGACAAAAACCACATGCAGACAGCAATGTACATGAAAGCAAGCAGGTGTACAGCAGCAAAGCTGGTAGTTAGTGATTCCCAATTTTGGGTTTAACTGATACTGATGAGAGCATATTCCAAGCTTCTGGGCTCTTCCTGAGTTTTACTGCTGTTTACTGAATTCCAGTAACCTGGTGTTAAAATCGCTAACTTTTTGTTGTTACTGAAAAATGGCAAATACTTTTGTCGTGCCAAGTCGCGAGACCACCACCAAGAAGACCACTGAGACTCAGACATTCCGAAATGCAATAGCAATGCAAGACTTTATTTAAGCGGGGCCGCAGCCCAGGCCTTGTCCTACCCACCGACACAGCGGAGGTTAGCAGGCAGCCCAGAGCTACGATTACACAGGGCTTATAAAGGCAAAAGACCAAGTTACAGCAATCAGGTGTTAAAGCAAGCAAGATTACGGGAACAAATCTGATTGGCTCAGGGCTCGAGGCATTCTAGGAGCAGTTAGTTAAGCATTCCCAGTTGTTAGAGTTCTTGACCGGCTGGGCCCTAATAAGCTTGTCCTGGATTTGTTCACAGGGCCTGCTTATCTCAGGTTCACATGGTAAAGTGGGGTTTGCGTGGTAAAGTGGGGTTCACGTGGTAAAGTGGGGCCTGACTTCAAAGTCTGGCACTTCAGTTTAATAGCAAACAGGGAAAGGACCACTGGTTGGCCACATCCGTTACTTCTCATTCATACCTCCAATCTCCAAATCCTTCCTATCATCCCAAGTTTGAATATAGTCCTAGTTGGTTTGGTCAAAGACTGACCTTAAGGAAACATCCCTCAAAGACTGATTACTGTTGAAAAAGAGATAATAAAACTCAGCACCTCTTTCACTGAAGAAAATACAAAAACCAAAAACTTGGTAAGAGAAAACCAAAATTCTTATAGCTGCCTGGAGAGTAGATCTTGATCTTTCCATTTTCACAGATCAACTCATATCCACAGGAGCCCATTGGATTAAAACCGAACTGAGTCCATTACTCATTCCCCCTCCTGCTCTTCCTATGGCTCTTCTTGGACCTTTCTGGAGACTTTGAGTGGCTCCTATGTCTGTGACTACGGTGATGACCAGGAGATTTGGGGCGAGATCTGTGCCTACGATCTCGGGACCTGCTTCGGTGACGTCTTGGACTCTTTCTCCGATGTCTTTCTTGGCAAGGAGAGGGGCTTCTTCTTTTGAGTGATGGACTCCGCCTTCTGGGTGACTGACTCCTGCTCCTCCTGTAGCACAGTCTAGGAGCATGCCGGGGCTTGTCTAGGTCTCGGTAACTTCTCCGACGGTGATCAGGTGATGGCACTCTTTCCAGCTTCTCATCTTCTTCTTCCTCCTCTTCACTGGATTGCACATCATCCATGTCTTCTAGAAGACTCACTCGAGGTTCCAGCTGCTCAGCCTCCTCAAGCACATAGCGTTTCTGTAGCCGAGGAAGAATAATATCACAGACTCTCTCACTGTGCAGTAGTTCATCAATGAACTCATCTACATGCATTAGTTCAAATTCTCCATTTCGGTTCTGGCTTTTGATTTTTCGATAGTCATTGTACAAAGGCTCCAAATACTTGTAGCAATCAATTGCGGTGCCCGTCAGCCTCATGTAAAGTGCCCCCAACATACGAACATACTTGAAATCTTCATTTTTAATAAATTCAACAATGATATCCTTCTCAGGTTGAATCTGAAGCATCTTCAAGGTTAAACACAGAAAGGGAGTTGGTTTTATGTTTCCACCTAAGACGCCACCGACAAACCTCAACTCCATGGCTTTATCCACTACAAGTTCAGCTGTAAGCCCAAAGCACTCTTCTTTCCAGTACTTAGACTCGTAGATTCGCGTCCGAATGATCTTCTCCACCAGATACTGAGGGTTGGTGCCATGGATGCTATGAGCATCCTTCACAGTACGGTTCGCCATTTCAGAACGCTTTCAGTCCCACTTCCAAGTTAAAAAAAGAAAACGCGAGGGAGGAAGGGAAGAATCTACCCTGCTTAGGTGGCCTCTGGGAACCTGGAACTGCTGCTGAGAACTTCTGTGAGTTGTGTGGCAAGCCAAGCGAATCAATGCGGGTCTCTGCACAATGCCAGGAGTAGTTAAGCGCCCTTGGGTGGGCGGGGCGAGCTGGGGTGGTGACGCGACGCCTGTGGGCGGGGTTACGCCCTTTGGCATGAAATTTCCTTTGCTGCCTTTCCTGAGGGGTTCTGAGCCTGGGAGCTGCAGTGCTTGTGGCATGCGGCCGGTGGCAGCTAAAAAGGCTAGTAGTACTATGGCAAGTTATACTTGCCGGAGCCCCTGGAGCTGCCGAGGCGGTGGCAGTAGGAAGGGGAGGCTTGTGGTGGGCATAAGGAAACTTTGACGCCCGGTGAGTGCGATAGCCCGCCGGGCTGGACTGGAACTGTGAGCCTATGGAAAGGTGCATGGTCCCCGCAGACTGTCATTGACTCAGTCAGCAGACATGCACCCTGTGCCCTCGGAGTGCCAGGCGCTGCTCTCAGGCCATTAGGAGAGGCCCTCGTTCCCCCCTCCGAGTTCCTGAAAGACCTCCGGGTCTGCCACCAACTGGGAGCTTGCACCTCAGAAGCAGGAACCACGAGCCTGTGGCCCTCAGCGCTGCCAAGAGGCTGACTGGATGTTAGGGATTCATTTTACTAACGAGTTTAATTCATTTTGGCCATGGAGCCTCGAGGAGAGACTTTCCAAGGTGACTTTTTTTGGTGACCAAGCCTCCCTGGCTCCTACCCAGGGCGTCTTTCCTCCGGATAACTCGCTAATTTACTTTTAAGTCTATTTCTGGCATTTCCTCCATCCCCAATGTGGCTTTGTATGTGGGCCGGTGTCCATTACAGTCTGGATGTCACAGATCTCATGACAACAGACATCTGAAGCATTCTGATATAACTTGTTCACTAAAAATGACCTGGATTTTGAGAAGCCACTTCTAAGCCTTGTTTCAAGAACTTCATTCATGGAAGAGGTTACATTGGCTATTTGAATGCTGTAACTATTACAACAGAGCTATTTACAGACTTCAGTATGGGTGTAAAGAGCTCTCTTGTAATCCTTGCAGCCTCTTTTCCCCGTGGAAATAGGTATATAGACATTTTGTACATGTAAATATTAATTTTACATAACTTATTTGGTGACCTCTTGGAATGGCTTTGGCCTCTCATGGGACAGGTAGAAATGGTGAGATACGGGCTGGGGATATGGCCTAGTGGCAAGAGTGCCTGCCTCGGATACACGAGGCCCTAGGTTCGATTCCCCAGCACCACATATACAGAAAACGGCCAGAAGCGGTGCTGTGGCTCAAGTGGCAGAGTGCTAGCCTTGAGCGGGAAGAAGCCAGGGACAGTGCTCAGGCCCTGAGTCCAAGGCCCAGGACTGGCAAAAAAAAAAAAAAGAAAAAGAAATGGTGAGATACAGTGTTGTCTCATTGTGTAATCCTACGGCGACAAAGATATTACAACCAATATTTTGTAGCTGAGTGGCAAGGTTCTACAAGCTAAGGGTTTTTTTTGTATTCCCACTTTGTACTCAACTACTGCATAAATATCAAACCCAGCCCTTGCCGTCCTTGAATCTAGCAAAGTGATGTGCAATCTGTTAGGTATTCCTGGAATAAATTCCACATGGGCATTATGGTATGTGTGTCCTTGCTGGGTTTGATTTGCTGGAAGCTGATGGATTTTCTTGCAACTCCTAGGTAAATGAGGCATTTTGGCACAGTTTCACATATAGTTTTAGCTAATGTCAGAGTTACTGCATAGTCAAAACAGGTTTGGAAAACTTTTCTGAGGGGGCAGGGGCGACAGAGATCCAAGACACTGCCCTTCCCCTAAACCTGGGGCAGTGTGGGAGGGAGCCCCTCCCACCTTCCCACCTCAACTGGAAGAGAAGCAAGCAGTCCCCACCTCTCGGATTTGGCCACATGTCTAATGGCGGAGGCCTGGCCCTTGGGGGATTGTGGTCCCCGCCCACAGAGGAAGTTTCATGACATCACCTGATGGGCAGCCCAGCTCAGTTAACCAGTCACCCCAAGTGCCTCCCCTTCCGCCTTTGTCACTGTAATAAATTCTTCTGCCCACCCTCTGGGCGGGTGAGACCAGTTCCACCCTCAAAAAAAAAAGCTTTTCTGAAATCTTAGGATCACTGAAGCTTCTGGTGTATAAGAAATTCTATAAACTTAGGGCATGCCATAATCAAGGTCCTGCCTGATGTGAAAACTAAGCATGCAGTGAAGTATTAGGGGAAACGCTGAGAGGAAGAGGGAAAGGATCCTAGTATCTGAGAGCTGTCAGCAGCCTGCAACTAGCTCTATTACTAGAGCAATGGAGACAGAAGTTCTGAACAGTGAATGGGCAGGAGACACCAGGCCTGCAATACAGTTTTAAGGACTCACTTTCTGACCTCTGGTTTGAGAACAATGTTCAAAGGAACATACTTGAATTGGTATTTGTGCCATGTGTGTTTACTCAGTAGCCACAAGAAGTTTGGCCCTGAAAGACCCTCAGAGACCCGCACCCAAGGACACAAACATGGACCACTGGATGCAAGAAGCAAGAGGGTTTTATTCAGGCATGCCCGGGCTCGCAGGTACACATGACCTCGAGATCCGCAAGGTTCGGGTCAGTGGCTGAGAGCCCCGAGCAGTCTTGGGGGTGACTTTTTATAGAACCTTACAGTCCGTTACAACAGAGCCCGAGCTTTTTCAGCCAGTAAATTCAAAGTAGTACAACTAGGTCTGCACGCAGGCAGCCAATTCCTTTACATTTTAGCGAATCATCCCTTAGCAGGGAGTACATGCTGAGTTGCTTCTCTTCGGCCCTTGGTATGAGGGAATGACCCTTATCTGAGTTAACACATGTTGTTTGTTCAGACCAGGATGTCCAGCTGCGGGGGCCGGTTCAGCAGAATGCGAGCTTATTGATTAGCTTGTGAGGTTACTACTTAGTTACCAAGGGGAGAGGGTAGGGTAAGTGATAATATAATTTTCTTAGCAAAGCATATTTGTACAGAAGCCAGAAACTGCTTGGTTAGACACAAAATTCCGCTCCCTAACAGCCCCAAGATGAAGCAGTGACAGACTTTAAAACACGGCAGCAGGAGACCATGCTTTCATATTGGCTGAGGTCTCATACTTGACAGAGATGACTCCTAATACCTATGTCAGGCTTGTCTCTGACATAGCTTCAGACTTGGAGGAGAAATCTGCATGACACTATTGTAATTGTTTAGGCTACATGCTCCCACTGAACTGAAACAGGTTTCCTTGGAAGTGACACAGCACGGATGAAGGCAGCATTGTCCTTTAAATGCTTGCCATTGTTGCCACTGTTCAGGAATGAATGCCTAGTCTTCTGGGTTTTAGGCTGGTATGGGGCTCCTATGTTCAGAGCTGTGCTTGTGCTGATACACGGAGGAAATGAATGGCCAAGATGAGGGTGGGATTCTAGGGAATGTGGAGCTAGTGCTGACCAGCCTGCCATGGGCAAAATTGTCATTGATGGGTAACCCAGACTGTGCATCCTGCTCAAACCTGACATGAACACCCATCTGCTATGGTTCCTTTGAGCAGAAAGTACGTGGGGTTCTTGGGCTTAAAGTCTCATGTGTTACCATTCCTGATTCAAAGGAGCACTTTCTTCAACCCAACGTGAAGGATCTGGTCCCTGGAGAGTAAGTGCTCAGGCTCTGCAATTAAGAGATATAGTTAGAGAAAGAATGCAGCCACAGATGCTACACTCTGTCTTTAACCCTCTTGAGTGGCTCTTGTTCTGGGCTGTAATGTATCTGTATCAGAAAAGAGCTATTCTCTTCTTCCTGCAGTATGCTCCTGCATTACTTCTGGCATCAGGATATCCAAGGTCTCTGTACAGCTCTGCCCACTGATATTGGACTCAAACACAGCTAATTTTAATCCTTCTCCAAAGGCTACCATAATTGTTTTACCAGGAATTATCATCTTGGCCAGTGACCTACCTTGAAAGATGAGTAGACTCCCATAATAGATGCAAGGTGAAGTCAAAGATTTGACTCATTTCTCCCTCTTTGGACTATCTGTCAAGATATATGAAATCTTGCCATATGCAAGATTCTCCCATTGATTTGCACTCATACTTAACCAACTTTTGGAAGGCAACTTGAGAATGCTTTATGCTTTTGCCATGTTCAACATATGTTTTGGAGGTTCTGAGTCTTACAATCCTGAACTTCTCTTGAAGATGGGGCCAATGGACAGCATTTACTACTTCATGTCCTGGAAGAAAGCTCTCCTCTCCTGGATAGACTTAAAGCAGAGCCATAGCTTCAGCTAGTATTTGCTGATGGAAAGGATGGGTTTATCTTCAAGTGCAGTGTTGTACAAGGTCATTAGGCTACAGCTTGCTTCTTTGGTTTCTTGGTCATTTAGCAATAATGGAGGTGAAACTTGTGTGGGGCACCTGACAAAATGGAAATGTGTACTTGTGGCTCAACATTTGTCCTCATGGTACATTTCACCCAAAGTAGATATTGTAATGGGGTTCCCCATCCCTCCAAGAGTCCACTACTCAGTCTCAAGTAAAAAGATGGATTTATTGGGAAAGTTCCAGATGGACCTGTCCCAGGTTTTAGAAAAACATAATACACAAAAAAGGACAACGGCACAGAGACTTACTTCCGGAAGATTTCTAAGTACCAACAAACCGATTCAGTTCCAATGGAGAGCTGACTTGGGACACCATGGGGGTGAGAGAGACCAGACACTTGTGGCATGGTGTAATGGTGACTGAGCTGAGCTGAGCTGAACCTCAATAGGGTCAGGTCAGGGGGCTGGGTCAGAGGAAGCTCCCAGTTCCAAGCACTTGACAGACAGGTTCAGTAAACTATAGGCCATGTGCCTGCCCCTCTCTTGGGATTCAGGAACTCCCATTACCTGGGGATGGGACTTCACTTCCTGTAGGAATCCAGGCATGCCCATCAAAACAAGATGCTAGAAATACTACATGGTCAAGCTTGCCACACACAGGTGACCAATGAGGTTACAACACTTACTGAGCGTGCCAGGTCACACGCAGGTGGACAATGTAGTTACAATCCGCTTCATAGTATCTGTGACCCAACCAATTCTAGTTAGAATTGGTGAGCTGATTTGGCGGGACACACAATGCAGGGGGATGCCCTTCCCCATGGGGCCGGGGGTACTATTGTTTACAGCTATGGGGATCTTCCAAGGATTCTGAGCAGACACAGGCAGGATCCTCAACCCTGGAGCTCAGGGGCAGGGGAGGTCTTAGTAGAGCTGGGGTCAGCTTCTGCTCTCTAACTCTTGAGATGGAGCCAGTCTGACCTCCATATTACAGATTTCAATAGTGGCAAGAATTGATGGCAAGAATGAATTCATTGGGTGGGATGATGAAACTCAAGATTCTGGGATGATCATTCCAGAAGATTCCTTTAGAACTTGTGAACATTTGTCCTCAGGTGTGACTGAGCTTTAAGTCAAGCTGGACTTAACTACCAAAGATGCCTGTCAGGTGTGGGTAATGACATAGCCACTCTAATCCTGATTATGTATCGTTGAACAGTTACACAAGACCATTAGCCTGTCTAAGGACTATGTAGAACCTTGGGAATTTACCAAACTCCTGGATGAGAGGTTCTGGTACCAGAATCTGAAGATGTAGCTACTGAGTAGGTTTTCTGGAACATGTCTGTCTCTCTGGGTATATACAGCATTCTTCTGTATGAGCAATCACATTTACACAAGCCACATTCATTTCATAAGACTTGTCTACTGGTAGTAATGTGGGACCAATGGCCTTGAGCCCCAGGACACTTGATCCGAGTTTCACTGAGGCCTGCAAAGTCCCATATTGAGACTTCTACCACTAGTCATTCTTTACTTTGTGATCCATTTTCTTCTGAATGAAAATCCTGTCAAGTCTCTATTTGATGAAATGATTTCATCGAACAAATTCGTATCATTGGTTTCCCTTAGTATTGTTCTGGATATTTCATCCATGTTTTGTAGCAGAAGAAATGGGACAACAACCGTTGTAATCACTAAGCTATTTAACAATTGATACTCCAAAAAGAAGGAAACACTTTGGCGGTATCACCACAAAATGATAAATGTTGAGAAGATGATCTATACCAGGTCATAAAATGTCATCGCCACAATAGTATGTACAGTTCTTGTTTTCTCACTTAAAAAACTAAAAGAACTTTGTGAATAAGTTGAACACTGAAACTGGATGATTTTCTCCAAAAGGGGTGCTGCTACTATGCTAATGTTCATGAGAATAAACCACCAAAATAGTTATACTGAGGGTAACATTTAAGTTACTAGCCTGTTTTTTCAAAGATGCTAGTAAACCAAATTTCCTCATGGTGCTGGTGCATGAATTGAAATCTGATCAGAGTAGTAGAATTTATCGTTCTACATTACGTTTTCTGGAAAGTATATGTTAGGTTAACTTACCTAGACAGGCAGGAAGGACTTGGAATTTGCCTGAAATTAATTCAGGTACCACTTGGAGACACAGTGCCCAAACTCCTAAGTCATTGCTTCCATGCAGGAGCTCACTGAAATGACATTCTTTTCATTTTTTTTATGCCTAGGGATGGAAACCAGAGCCTCATACATACTAGGCAAGCTAGTCTACCACTGAGCTAACTCTGAGCCCCATTTTATTAAATCCATTTTTGAAATGAGTGAGGAAGTTTTGTTGACTAAAAACATGCATATGGAAATAGGTATCCTGAGTGACTGCCCATTTCCAGTTGTGAGAATTCCAACTCTAGACAGGGAGAAATTACTAAGAATCTGTACCTTTACTTAAGGCACCAGACCTGCCTTCCCCTCCCTGAAATGTTCCCCCCTCAGTGTGTGAGAGACCACAAGGACAATCTTCAGATAAGCGAGGATCACAGTCTCATGGGTATCCCCACTGTTAGAGGGTAGGAAATGAGATATTTTTTTAAAAATACTTTAGAAAGAGTCTGAGTGCTGCCTCACTGCCACCAGCTCAATCATCTTGTTCTAGAAGCCTTAATTTTTATACTTTCTCTAGGAATGTCTTTATTAACCTCCATTTCCCCACTTTAGTACTACTTAGCCATTCTCTCAAGTTCCCTCCCAGATTTATGGACCTTATAACAAAGTAGTTGTTCAAATTCTATTCCAGCCTGAACCTCTTGGTATTTGGGAGGGAGTGGGGAGGAAGTTAAGAAAGCCAGAAGGTACCAAGCTCAGTGGGAAGAGAGTTTCCTCTTTTGACAGGGAAACCTGGGCTTTCTGGGAAGTTTCCTAACCACTAAGAGGTGAACACAACGCATGGCATCTAAATCCTAGGAAGATGAACTGCGACCACTGTTCTCTAACTCCGCATCTTTGTCTCTATGGCTATATTCTAGAGTTGCATCCTGCATCCTCTTCTCCATATTCCTTCATTCTCTGCATCTTTGAAAACAATGAGTTGACACAAATAACTCTGACTCTACCCCTAGAGCATTGACACTGGTTGCCACATCCTTGTAAGATGCTTGGCTAGTGAACCTAGGCACGTGGGCCTTATGTCATGGCCACATTCTTAGCATGGGTTGTCTCTGCCTCTCTATGCAGCATGTTCCTTAGGTGACAAATTCTTGAGCCAGCAATCCAGGTCCACAGGGTACTGCTGTGAAACTTGTAGCTTGTTCTTTTCAATGTCCTGGTTCTGCAGGATGCTTTGCCAACATCTGACAGTTAACTATTAGGAGCAAATGTTTGACCAGCTATCTTGGTAACATTTGTAATAATCTGCTCATAAAGGGCTTCTTGGACTTGGACAAGAAATTTCACTTTCTGAGGATTCTTCAGTTTCAGGACTTCACATCTGACTTCGTGTGTGGCAGGATAGGAGTATTAAAAGGGAGACACACAGGATTTTAAAAGGCCATCCTTTAAAAATAAATCTCAATTATGGGTTTTTGTTCCAGTCACCCTTCTGGAGGATGTCTAAGGTATTGCCCTCTTGGGAGGAGGGGAGGTTTCAGAACTCAAGGGAAAAAGTGCAGCAGTGAGCTGATGAAAGTGAACTACACAACTCATGGGTAGAGAGGAGAGGGAAGGAGCAGAGCAGATTACGATTGCCATAAGTGTGTGAAGAAGCTATGGTTATGCTGAGGTGCCCTGTACAAGTGGATGCTCCTGAAATGCAGGTATCATACCAAGAGCTCCAGCAAAGCACAGCACTGTGCTTGTAGGGACAGTGAAAGCCCCGTTTACAGACATTTTGCCCGTAGTCTTAAAGCACACATGTCCTCACAGACCATAAATCTGGGTTTTCTGACCTCATACAACCTATCCATTCTACTGTGCCCACTTTTCTTCACAAGTCTTTCTTCTTGAGATATTCAATCCTAAGCAGTTAAAAGCATCTAAGAGCAACCACTGCTGTGAGGTTGCCATCTCTGGCCTCTTGCCGGGTCTTACCTATGATGTACTAAAACAGTGAGAAGTAGAATAATCTGGAGCTTCAAATGAGAAGTCTTGGAATCCAGTCCCTGAAGGAGCCTCAGAGGTCCTGCTGCTACTTGCTATTTTCTTACTGTTTCTTAGGATACAAAGGCTTGAGGAACAATCAAGCACCTTAAATACAGAATGAAGTATTTCTCCTGGCTTAAAGACAAGGAACTCCAGAGGCCCACAATTGCCTGGGAAGAGTCCTTTGTGGGAGAACTATCTTTTTTTTTTTTTTTTTTTTTTTTTTTATTAATTGGACATAAATTTTTTTACAAGGTGTTGTGCAAAGAGGGTACAGTTACATAGTAGGGCAGTGTGTACATTTCTTATGATATCTTACAACCTGTTTTTCTATCCCTTGTCTAGGTCAGGTTGACATATATGCAATATACAATGTATCAAGAACATATACAGTATTCACAGACTTGGTCTCTACTGTCTCTCCGTCTCCCTTTGTTAACAGTCATATATCAGGGAGATCATGCCCCTTTGTTTTCTGTGTTCTAGGCTTGTCTCACTCAACATTATTTGTTCGAGTTCCGACCATTTCCCTGCAAATAACAATATTTCACCATTCCTAATCGCTATGTAGTATTCCATTGTGTATAAGTACCATATTTTTTGGATCCATTCGTCTGTGGAGGGGCATCTGGGTTGTTTCCATATTTTAGCTATTGTGAATTGTGCCGCGATAAACATGGTAGTACAAATGCCTTTTTGATATCTTGGATTTTGCTGTTTAGGATAGATGCCTAGGAGTGGTATGGCTGGGTCATAGGGTAGGTCTATATTGAGCTTTTTGAGAAACCTCCATACTGTTCTCCAAAGTGGTTGTACTAATTTGCACTCCCACCAACAATGGAGAAGGGTTCCTCTTTCCCCACAGCCCCTCCAGCATTTGTTGTTTCCTGAGTTCAGAGTATAGGCCATTCTAACTGGGGTGAGGTGGAATCTCAGGGTTGTTTTTATTTGCATTTCCTTTACTAGCAGGGATGTTGAGCATTTCCTCATATGTTTCTTTGCCATTTTTATATCTTCTCTTGTGAAGTCTCTCTTTAGCTCTTTTGCCCATTTCCTAATAGGTTTATTGGGCTTGGAGGGGCTTAGTTTTTTGAGTTCTCTGTAGATGACAGATATCAGGCCTTTGTCTGTTGCTGTGCTGGTAAATATCCTTTCCCATATGGTTGGCTGTCTTTCTATTTCGGTGGCTATGTCCTTAGCTGTGCAGAAACTTTTTAATTTGTAGTAGTCCCATTTGTCGAGTCTTTCTCCTATTTGTTGTGCCCCTGGGACTCTATTCAGGAAGTTCCTTCCTGTGCCTATAAGTTCTAGTGTCTTTCCTACTCTGTCCTTCAGTAGTTTCAAGGATTCAGATCTGATGTTGAGGTCCTTGATCCATTTTGAGTTGATCTTGGTGCATGGTGATAGGCTTGGGTCTACTTTGAGTTTTCTGCATATGGCTGCCCAGTTCTCCCAGCACCAGTAGTTGAAGAGGCTATGTTTATTCCATTGTATATCTTTAGCTCCTTTGTCGAATATCAGTTGGCTGTAAGAGTGCGGTTTTATTTCTGGGTCTTCAGTTCTAATCCATTGGTCTTCCGATCTGTTTTTATACCAATACCATGCTGTTTTTGTTATGATGGCCTTGTAGTAGATCTTGAAGTCAGGTATTGTGATACCTCCTGCATTGCTTTTTTTGCCTAGAATTGCTTTGGCTATTCTAGGTTTTTTGCTGTTCCATATGAATTTATGGATTGG
Organism: Perognathus longimembris pacificus; assembly: GCF_023159225.1. Classification (NCBI taxonomy): domain Eukaryota; kingdom Metazoa; phylum Chordata; class Mammalia; order Rodentia; family Heteromyidae; genus Perognathus; species Perognathus longimembris. The sequence continues at coordinate 65,998,589 of NC_063167.1, read as the reverse complement.
TTTCTCTATTTCAGTGAAGAATGTGGCTGGGATTTTGATAGGTATTGCATTGAATTTGTATAACAATTTGGGCAATATGGCCATTTTCACTATATTGATTCTGCCTACCCATGAGCATGGGAGGTCTTTCCATCTCCTTGTGTCTTCTTTGATTTCCCTTATTAGATTTTTGTAGTTTTCATTGAATAGGTCCGTCACGTCCTTGGTTAAGTTGATCCCTAGGTACTTTATTCTTTTTTTGGCTACTGTAAATGGAATTGTTTCCATAATTTCCTTTTCTGTTTGTCTATTGCTGGTGTACAGAAAAGCTGCTGACTTTTGTGGGTTGATTTTATATCCTGCTACTTTGCCAAATTGGTTTATTAGGTGTAGGAGTTTGGGTACTGAGGTTTTTGGGTCCTTCAGATACAAGATCATGTCGTCTGCGAATAGGGATAACTTGATTTCTTCCTTGCCGATGTGGATCCCTTTGATGTCCTCCTCTTGCCTTATTGCTATGGCTAGGGATTCCAGCACTATGTTGAACAGAAGTGGGGAGAGTGGGCATCCTTGTCTTGTTCCTGATTTTAGGGGGAATGCCTTAAGTTTCTCTCCATTTAATATGATATTAGCAGTTGGTCTGTTGTATATGGCTTTTATTGTTTTGAGGAATGTTCCATCTATTCCTGTTCTCTCCAAAGCTTTTAATAGGTATGGATGTAGTATTTTGTCAAAGGCTTTTTGGGCATCGACTGAGATAACAATGTGATTCTTGATTTTAGCTCTGTTTATGTGGTGAATTACGTTGATTGATTTACGGATGTTGAACCATCCTTGTGACTGAGGGATGAAGCCTACTTGGTCATGATGTATGATATTCTTGATCACTTTCTGGATCCTATTAGCTAATATTTTATTGAGGAGCTTTGCATCTGTGTTCATTAGTGATATTGGTCTGTAGTTCTCTTTTTTTGTTGGGTCTTTGCCTGGTTTGGGAATTAGTATATTAGCTTCGTAGAATGAGTTTGGAATTTCTCCCTCCATTTCTATTTCGCGGAAGAGTTTGAGGAGTATTGGAATTAGCTCCTCACTAAAGGTTTTGTAGAATTCATTGGTGAATCCATCTGGGCCTGGGCTTTTCTTAGTAGGGAGGTTCTTGATTACCTCCTGTATCTCACCGTAAGTTATTGGTTTATTTAGCTGATTTATTTCTTCTTGGTTCAGTTTGGGCAGTTTGTACTTCTCTAAGAATTGATCCATTTCTGTAGAATTATTGTTTTTTGCTGAGTAGAGGTTTTGGAAATAGCTCCTTATGATTGTTTGAATATCGTGTGTACTTGTTGTAATTTTTCCTGTGGAGTCCCTGATTTTACGAATATGAGTCTCTTCTCTTCTTTTTTTTGTAAGTCTTGCAAGGGGTCTGTCAATTTTGTTTATTTTCTCAAAGAACCAGCTTTTAGTCTTATTTGTTGAATGGTCTTTCTATTTTCAATCAGATTTATCTCTTCTTTAATCTTTGTGATCTCTCCTCTCCTAGTCGTTTTAGATTCTGTCATTTCTTGTTTCTCCAGTTGTTTTAGTTTCATCGTGAGGGTATTCACCTGCTCTGCTTCCATTCTTTTAATGTGGGTGCTGAGTGCAATGATCTTGCCCCTCAGAACTGCCTTAGCTGTGTTCCATAGGTTTCTTTGTGATGTGTTTTCTTTGTCATTGTGGCTTATGAATTCGTTGATTTCATCTTTAATTTGATCTGTGGCCCAAGTGTTGGATAGCAGCGTGGGGTTTAGCCTCCAAGAGTGTGTATAGGCTCTGTGGTATCCTTTGTTGTTGAGGGTTACCTTTAATCCACTGTGGTCAGATATAATACATGGGATGACGTCAATACTTTTGTATTTGCTGAGGTTCTTTGTGTGGGCTATGACGTGGTCTATTTTGGAATATGATCCATGGGCTGCTGAAAAGAAGGTGTATTGGGTCTCTGTGGGGTGAAAGGTTCTATATAGGTCTGTTAGATCCATTTGGGAAATGGTGTTATTTAGGTCCTCAGCTCCCTTACTAATCCTCTGAGTGTTGGATCTGTCTCTTGGAGAGAGAGGAGTATTAAAGTCACCCACTATGATTGTGTTTGCGTCTATCTTGCTCTGTAATTCTTTGAGAATTTGCTTGACATATGTTGGGCCTCTTTTGTTCGGTGAGTATACATTTATCACCATGATTTCTTGATTCTGGATTTTTCCTTGTATTAATATGTAGTGTCCTTCTTTGTCTTTTTGAGTTGATTTTAATGAAAAGTTCAGCTTCTCTGAGATCAGGATGGCTACACCTCTTTTACTGAGAATGACACCATTGCTGGGCACTTGGGAAAAGCTGCTGGAGAAAGACTTACAGTAGGATGATGTGTCTGTATGTTTGACTTCCGATCTCCTTGTTTTTAGTAGCAAGTGTCCCCTTGTCAGGGGGATAAACTCACTTCTTGTTATGTCTAATTAACAGATTAATCTGCTTGGTGTCCTAGATAGGTTGCTTGCTATTTATGATTAATGGTACACTTATTAAGATGCCTCCAAGTGTCCTGTGCCCTGAATATTAATCCCTGCCAATCGAAAGAGATAACAGTGTAATGGCTTATTGTTACAAATAAACCAACAGCTGAGCAACTCGGGTCCAGTTGGGAGAGTGGGGTGAGGCTAACTAGTTGAATAGAAGGAACTTACTGCGGGTGATAGGCAACTAAGCTTTAAAGAGCTAGAGGTCAATCTGGAAAAACTGAAAACCCATATAGATAGTAGAAGCTACTTCAGTGTAGCAGCACCATACCTTCTTCAGAAGAGGTATCCCAGAAGTGGGCATGGGGAGATGACTGTCCTTTCAGAATTTTTCTGGAGGAACCTGGGAGGGAATGTCAGAAGTAACATGGCCACTGTAGCAGACAGGGCTAGCACAGCACCTGAACCACTTAGAGAAGCCTCCTACTAAAACCTGTGTATTGTGTGGAGGAAAGCATGCCCTCACCTTCTCTTCTGCTTCATTCCTGAAAATGGATTGCCCATGAAAACATAAGGTTTTTACCACAAGACAGTGTGATACTGTGGGTTGGCATGGATGTGAAACACCAGGGACCTGCTAGTCATGAAGACCTATTGAAAAGAGGATCCCATGATTAGCAGCCACACCGTGGATTTCTGAATTCTTAGGGTTTTATAGTAGCAAGATGTTCAACTCGGTGGGCCTTAGCTACCTATGGGAAAGCTGAGTAATTCAGCTTTGGGAAGCATCACCAAGAGCCCTTACAACTACAGAAATCAGCACGTCTAAATGTTCTAGTGACAATGGCATACATATTTTTTTAACATTCTCTAATTCTGGAGTTCATTTCAATAAGTATTTGGTATGGCCAGCCACACATAGGCATTGTGGCCTTTCTGTTCCTCTAAAAGCATCCTCTTTTGGTCTCACTGTGTGAATTCCTAGAGACCTACATAAGTATGTTCCCATGTATTTTAGGTCTAGCTTCTCCATATGAGAGAACATGCAGCATCAGTCTGAGCTTTGCTTACTTCACTTAGCATGACTTGTTCTAGGTCCATCCATTTCCCTGAAAATGGCATTTTATTATTTCTAATGGTTGTATAAAATTCCACTGTGTGTAGATACCAGAGTTTTGGATCCACTCATCTATTGTGGAAACAGATCAGATGCCCTACAACTTGGCTATTTTGAATAGTGCAGTAATGAACATGAATGTGCAAGTGTCTGTATGGTATCCTGGCTTGTGATGATCTAGGTAGATACCCAGGAGTGGTATGACTGGGTCATAAGAAGATGTATGTTTTGTTTATTGAGGAACCTCCAGACTGATGTCCAGAGTGCTTGTACTAGTTTACATTCCACCAACAGTGCAATAGGCTTCCTTTTCCCCCACAGCGTGCCAACACTTGTTCAAATTCACAATGTTGGCCATTCTGAGGTGAGACAGAATCTCAGAATTGTTTTGATTTGCATTTCCTTTATGTCCAGGAATGATGAGCATTTCCTCTTCTCATTTCCTCATGCTTTTAACCTCTTTTGAGAAGTCTCTCCTTAGCTCCTTTGCTCACTTAGTAATTGGAAGCGGTTAGTTCCTTGAGTTCCTTATATATTTTGGATATTAGGCCATTGATGTATTGCTGGTAACTTTCTCTCAGGCTGTTGGCTATCTTTCTAGGTGAGTAACTATGTCCTTTGCTGTACAGAAACATTTTTAGTTTAATTCCATTTGTGGGATATTAACAGGGTAGTTTTATCAAATACTAGAGGAACAAAAGGTAAAAGATGACAGATCTAACAGTTTGTCACCCTGTGCTATTGGCTTCTTCCCATAGGCCAAGAATCTTCACCAACATTAACAATAGCTCTGGCTACTGGTCTTTCATCTATCATGATGGAGAAAGTTGAAAAATGTGGATGGTGAGACTACTAGGTTCAAGACTAAAGGGACTGAGGATAGGTGGGTAAGAGTAGGTCACTCAAGTCTGGCAGGAACACGCGGAGATTTCAGTACAGCTCTGGGGGAGAAAAGCAGACTCATAAGGCCTCTGGTACATGGAATAACACTGTATGGGGCAGAACTGGCCAGCCCTTGTGTTTTGTGTAATCACTGACCTCAAGATCATCTCTTGAGGTGTGCATATTCCTGATCCTGGCAGATTCCAAACTGGCTGTAGCTGGAATCCGTTGGTTAATTTGTTTTCCAAGGCAGATTCAGAATGAAGTAAAAGTGGCCTATGTCTCTGGCTATCACAATAACTGGGAGTGTCCAAGTCAGGACATGTAAAAAGAAAGGACACTAATCCTAGGGCAACCAGCACAAATGTGGGGCTATGTGGACAAGCTGGCATAATTCGTCCCCAGAATGTGAGGGTGGATGATGGCTGGACTCAGAACAGAGCAGAGGGAAGCACTGTAAAGTTGCTAGGGAAAAGTAAATTCAGTGACAGACTAAGAAACCAGTGACATTCAGATGGAGAACTCAAGTTTATACCAGTGGACACAGAGCTCACACTTGAAATTCTGGACCTCAAGCATCATTGAGGCTACAGGATTTTAATGAGGCCATGCAAGAGGTCAAGTTACAAGAGGCATGCTAGCTAAGAGGGTATATGGAAGTTGCACCATGGGCAGGGAAGTGGGGGGAGGCAAGGCTTTTACAAAGTCGAGAGAGGAATGAAAGAAGTTTCTAGTCAACTTTTTGGGGGACTTAAGAACTTTTATAATTCAACCTTGCTATTTTACTACTAAAATATACTTTAAAAGCATCCAATTCTATGATTCTAAAGTGTGTTATATAAAACACTTCACAACATTCTTTTATGAAGAAAAAATCATTACAGAAATATTACAAAGAAAAGCAACAAGAAAAAAATTACAGTTTTGGTACTTTGGGAGACAGTTAAATTTTGCCATAACTTTACACAAATACACAGTAATACTTAAAAACATGTTTTATACAAAAGAAATACCCTAACACAGTAGAGTCTCACAATGCTTTGGCAAACATCAAATTGGCGCTTCAGAGTCATTTTAATGTATTGTTAACAATTTTCAACCAGGCAAGTTTAGATATGTCTTCATATAGAATTCCTTCATATCTCCACCCTTTTAAAGACCCAATTTCAATAGTGATGGTGGCTGAAAAGGTCTTCTCATTGATGGATTCCAGGGTGTCTTCATTGCCACCCATTTAAAACTAGAATTGTTTTTCCTGATGCCGGAATTACTGTCTATAAATGAGTCTGGTCAAGGTTCAGCTTATCTCTACAATCAATAAATCTTACAACAGCCTTATATTTGTCAATTACTTCCGTGACAATACCCTTTTTCTTATGATATTTATCCCCAAGATTTTTGGTTATAATCTTTACAATAATTTCAGACTGCAGCCAGTGGTCAGTGAGGGAAATTCTTTTCTTTTCCTCTTTAATCTCCATGATTTCATCCAGTGCCGATTTCTTTTTCTTTAGCCTGAGCTGAGCTCTAGGAGGAGTCTTTTCCTTTGACCAAGGCTAAATGTCCCAGGGTTTTCTGGGCACTCGGCCCCAAGGAACTTGGTTTGGAAGATGTTCCCGCTGAACTACATGCTCCTTTATTCAGATTAAATGTAACTTTCTCATCTTTTTTTTCAGCTTAATTCCGTGAAAACGGGGGTCTCCTGCTCTTTCTCTTCCACACCTCCTCTCACTTGCTCTTCAATAAACTGGCCGTGTTTTCTTCATCGTCGAGCTCCAGTTGCCGCCGAATAGTCTCTGGGTCCCTGTCTATGTACTGAATGTACCAGCCTTTCGGTGTCTCTTCCATTTTGCACAAGCCTTCCCTGCCCAGCCACTTGGTAAAATCAGTCAGCGCTTCCTACTGAGTGGAGTTCATGGGGATGTGTTCGCGGTGGCTGACGTACTCATTGTAGACGATGTTGTTGTGCACTTAGTACCAAAGTGTCTCCTGAGAAGTTCTAGAAAGTCGTTTCTGAACTCCTCCAAAAAATCCATCAACTGTTGAGGATTTTCCGAAGCCAGCAACAGTTGTCTCTGATGAGACTCAGACCTACAATGACGCTCGAAGCCATTCTCATCCCGACACTGCTTCTGGCACATGTGGCAATACCAGCCCAACTTCTGAAGTCCTTTGGATTTGATTCTGTTGGCGATGGTTGTTGGGAGTAAGAAAATCTGACTTCCCCATTGCGACCACCACTGCGACTGCCTCAGCTACCCACCGCCTTCGGGAGCACCGAGCTCTGCCCACCCGAGCCTGAAGCAGACCTGGCATGGCAGAACTGGGTGGGACAAAGTTGACAGCGGGATATAGGTGGGGCCAGGGAAAGGCGGAGTTCCAACCCTCGCGACACTTTCCTGCCTCTGGCAGGAAGGAATGAAACTGACAGGGTGAGTGAGGAGACTCCACACATGCGCACTGAGGTCCATCTGCCACTCTTCAGCAAGGTAGGAACCACCATCTTCCCTGGGACCAGGGTCGCCAGGCTGTCTGCTGTGGCCTTGCAGTTGCAGTGGTATGGAAATTTGTGGGATGATTGCAAGGGGTGACAGAGCTCAGTAAAATGGGCCGGGGAGACGGGTTGGGGGCGCCATGGGACAGGCCTGGGCGTCAGGACCAAGCTAGGCCCCGAATCCTGCCCAGGCCGTGCTAGCTGGGGCCACGGGGAGCGGCATGGAAGCGGGGTAGTGAGAAACATTTTGCAGAAGCAGAAGCAGCTGGATATCTGTAACTTTGTAGTCTGTGACATGCTGACTTGTTTGGGGTAATTTTCCTGTGTGCTTCTGCATTTACTATCAGTTGGTAGGGAGGCTGGCCTTTTGTTCGTGTCTGCTTCTTTACTATGGAGCCACTGTGAACTTCTCCATTTGTGGTCCTAAGTTTAGTGACTGGGATCAGGCTGATCTTATCTAAACCTACTAAAGTTTCTCATCACCCTGTTTAAATGACTTTGGTCCATATGGTGGTTGATTTAAAACATATATTGAACTCAGTTCTGTCTGTTTTCCTCTCTCTTCAATGTGACACTGAAGGGATGTCAGTACAACTACGGCCAAATCCTGTCCTAGTTGGGGCTGTTCTGTGTCAGTCAACCAGGTGAGTTGACTTTGAAATGATCATGCTCACTGAGAATGAGCAAAATAGCCTGCCACCTGTGTCTAAGAGACAGCGTTCCCTTCAAAGCTTAGCTGACTGGATAAAGCAGGTCTTGCCCCATTAATGGATATGGGCAATTGGGAATGACCAAAAAAGAGTGGCTAACTGTTCACTGACCTACGTCTACCATTTGTGCAGTAGTCCACGGATAGGAGTCAACTTTTCCTATTGCTCCCTGGATTTGGGTCTTTTCCCTTAGAAATGCCTCCCTCCGTTTCCTTCAAAACTGAATAGGTAGCACTGGTATCTATTAAAAATTCAATGTCTTCCCCCCCTCCTAAGTTTTACCATGGGCTCTGAGGGGGGGTTAGAACCCTGGCCTCACCAATCCTTAAAGTTCAGAATGACCTTTTTAGGTCTTGTCTGTGAATGTTCCTTTCACTGTGGGCATTCTCACTCCCAATGGCCTAGTTCCCTACAGTAAGCATATTGATCTTTCTCCAAAGGAATTCTAGGAGGAGTCGGCCTATCCCGTGTTGGAGCCATATTCTTGCCTTTCCTTCCTCCAGTAACCTTCCTGTCCCCTCTCTCTGCTTTGCCTCAATAACTGCTAGGACAGTCCTCATAATCCTCTTTTCTTGGGCCTTTTCTACCTGTCTTCATTCTTCCTTTCTCTTTTCAATCTCTACTTCCTTGTGATTTACAAAATCTTTCTGTGCTACTTCATCAATTCTGACATTACTTTTTCTCAAAAGCCTCCAATTTCTGTAGTTTCCTTCTAATATCAGGTGCCAACTGGTTAACAAAAGCCATATTTACAAGCCTTCAATTCTCAGCTAACTCTGGGTCTAGAGGGATATGGACCTGGTAGGCCTCCATGAGGCATTCAAAGAATGCTGAGGGGGAACTCATGTGGTCTCAAAAGAACTTCTCCTACTTTGGTCATACTGGTTGGCTTGCAGGTAGCTTGCCTAATGCCTATTACGAGCCTGGTGGGAACTGGAGATCACCTCCTGACCTTAGTCCTCATTGTAGTCCAAGTTAGGTCAAGTCAAAGGGACCACCTAGGCTAGGCATTCAGGATCTGAAGAAGGGCAACCATCAGTGTCAAGAACAGATTTCTGGGCTCCTTGTTTGACCTAATCCTGTTCCTCGGTGGTAAACGGTCTGCAGGAGCTGCTGGCAATCATCCCAAGTAGGTGGGTGAGTAAGGAAAATGGACTCTCAAAGCTGGATCACAGCCTGAGGCTGTTCAAAAAAGCAGGAGTATGATGCCTCTGATTGTAAAGTCAGAGGTAGAATAGGGGACATGTATCTTCGGCCAGGGCCTCCCCCTGGTGCAGGGAGCTGGTGGAGGGTCCAAAGACTAGGCTTTGCATAACTAAAGCCACTATGAGTATTGGGCGGGGGGGGGGGGGTGCTGACAAGAGGAATGCCCCACTGGTTGGGAGATAGAGGAGAAGGGGGAGTAGGCTCAAGGACCAGGGATGGGGATAAGGAGGGGGTTCAAAGAGGAAGTCTTCCACTGGGTCCTTAGTAGCCTGGAGGACTGGAGGAAGCTTTTGCTTACGTTTCCCCTTAGGGGGTCTGATAGGGCCAAAATTGGTTTAGGAGCCCTAAATCCTTTTAGAAATTTCTTAATCCAGGGAGGATTGTCAACCACTACATCAATCCAGACTGTGATGTATGGATGGATGATGGATCCTGACCAGTCAGGATCACTAGGGCCAATTATGACCAAAACGATGGAGCAGGCAGGATACAAATCTGAAAAGAGCCTTCGGAAGGCCAGTCATTGTCAAATGTGGGCCGCTCTGCTTCACCAAATGTCCGAAGGCATCCCTTAGTGACCCAGTATCCACAGTCTGGGGCTTTTGCCTGGAAGAGGAAAAAGTGGTCAAGCATTAATTCACAGATAATACAAAAAGGATGTGAGGATAATGCAAATAAGGTGTGAGTTCTTTAGGCTCCTCACTAGTATGTGGGTACTTTCTGTCTAGGCTGGGGATATGGCCTAGTGGCAAGAGTGCTTGCCTTGTATACTTTCTGTCCACATTTGCTACACCTTTATACTGGGCAGGGGTGCCAGCCCAAGAAGCCAACACAAGATCTTAAGCTTACTCTATAACAAGAGCCTACTTTCTCTAGCATCTGGACATACTTATAGTACATGTCCTTCAATCTCCAGCAACACTTGATTCCAGGAAAAGCCCTGGGGGAGAATCTAATTTTACTAAATCAGCAGCAGCATTTACTCAAGGCATTTTTGCATATAGTCTTCTACTAACTGGCCTTATCTTCACAGTGTCAGATACTCTGGGACAAGATGGGAGTGAGACATGACCCAAAATTCCCAACATGGAATGGGCTTAACTCCTACGTATATGACTGGGTGTATTTGCTTACTTATGACCCCGATAACCAAGTCCCATTATCAGATTGTCTTGCTGCTCCTGACTGCCATCCTGAACTCCTTTTGATGTGCTCTAGATGTATTTCAGAATTCAAGTGCATTGACCCAATGTGCTTGACTTTCTGATCACCACTCAAATGTTGGGACTTATCTAATGAAGTTAAATTGATGAGGAAAAAACATCCGAGAATTCTTAGTAATCTATTCCTTTTATTTTTTCCTCAATTTTGCAAGGGGCTGCTGAAGTAGCAAAGGAAATTATGGCTGGTGGAGGTCTGTAACCTAGGCTCCTGTTTATTTTTTGTGACCATCAGGGTTGTGGAATGGTAAACTTTTGGCGGGGGTAAAGGGGCTGGAGAAGGTAAGCGTAGATGTCCATGTTCATGTTGTGATGCATGCTGTAAGCTAGATTCAGCTAAAGTCCTCTGGGTCTCAAGTCACAGCAAGCAGTGTGAGGGGGTAGACTCTTCATTTTCAGGTTCACTGTTCTAAGGAGGCACCCATTGAGGGAAATGGGTAAAATCCCTGGTTGTGTAGAATGGAGTACCTGATTGTTCCCACACAGGTCTTCTGCAAAAGACCAGTCCTTTAAATTTTTCATTGAAGGCCTTTTGGGCATTAGAAGATAACCACAAACTTTAAATTTTGCTCTTCAGGACCTTTGTCTTTGTCAGAGACATGGTTTTCACGTAAGGGCTCAGAAATCCTCAGCAGACCACAGTGATTTAAATAAAATGGATGACACAGAACTGCCAGAGATGGTCTCAGTATGAACTGGGCTGTATAATACATGCATGGTCATGAACTATTTTGTTGCTGGAATATTTTTTTTAAAAAATTTCCTGATCAAGGCCGTATGTAATGTGTTAAAGGCAGACTTGCTATATTTAAAGCTGTAACGGCTAGACAAAAGCTTTAGACAGGGACTTTGTGCAATTCCAATAGTCTTGAGACTCCTGTGCATGCCCAGGACGGTGGTGTATGGGGGTGCCAGAGTGTCCCTAAACTCTGACCTCAAGACTCAGCATAGAAAATAAAGGCTCAGGCAGTGTTCTGACTGCTCTGCCCTAGAAGAGGCAGACAGCCCCTCAGAAAGTACTTGGTTTTATTGATTGCAGGCATTTAAGAAAATGTGTCTTCTCTGTGGCTATCCATTTCGCTAGCTGAAAAGACTTCAGTGGTCATATAAAACTAGCATGTAAACTAGCAGGCACATTGCAGAACAAACCATGGGATGCATCCTACTTCCAGATTTGCCACATTATTAATGTCCTGTTTAAAAATGCCAAAAAGGCAATTACGAAATTGAGACAACCCAGGTTTTAGAATTACCAAACTGTTGGTGCATTGTTGAACCTGGGTAACTGCAGTCGAAATCAGGACATGGGGGATGCAAGGGGAGTGAACCAATGCATACTTTATTCCAAGAGGGCCAGGGTTTATATAGGGTTAGAAACCAATTTTACAATTACAGGGTAAAAGATCAATACAGCATGACATTTGTCTCAAATACAGAAGTGGAGGAAATTTCCTACTGTGAGGGCAGGAACTTGATACAAATGCCTTTCTAATTACAGGAGGTAGTGACTACAAAGATTATTGATATCAAAACAAGGAACTGTATACAACCGAGGTAGAACTATAATTATCTCCTAGCTACTATCTCCTTAAGGCTAGATAACATCAATCTTGACTTCTCCAAATACTTGTGAAATAACAGTGAGGAGACTTTCCTGTTTACAGTGAGAATCTAGTGAGGAGACTTTCCTGTTTACAGAGAGAATCTAACACCAAAGGCAGCTGGTCTAGCAAGTCTCCTCAGGGAGACTTGCTAAGTAGGGGGAAAAAGGAGATTCTCACAACAACTGGTGGCTTCCTTTGGCCCACAAACACCAGAAATTCCTTACTGGGAATGTGTTCCCAAGAGCCTATTAGTGTGCTAATGAGGCATCAGAGTAACCTTGCCGGGGCTAAATTTTTCCACTGGTTGGAGACTTTAATTCTCCAACAGTGCATCATCAATTAAAATTATTTTCCAAGAAGTAAAGGGAACTATATGGTCAACCAAAATCCTAACTGAGAAAGATGTCTTAATAGAAAACATTAAAGATTATTATTATTATTATTTTTTTTTGGCCAGTCCTGGGCCTTGGACTCAGGGCCTGAGTACTGTCCCTGGCTTCTTCCCACTCAAGGCTAGCACTCTGCCACTTGAGCCACAGCGCCGCTTCTGGCCGTTTTCTGTATATGTGGTGCTGGGGAATCGAACCCAGGGCCTCGTGTATCCGAGGCAGGCACTCTTGCCACTAGGCCATATCCCCAGCCCATTAAAGATTATTTTAAAAGTTAAATTCTGTAAAAGTCAACTTCAGCAGAGAGGTAATAGCAGTTGTGAATGGGCAGGAGGAAGAATCTGTAAACTTGAAAACAGATGAATTGAAGATGGGGTTATATAAAAATATTTTGATTGAAGGCTGAGGCAGGAGGTTCAAGGCCTAGCCTTGAAGGGGCCGGGAAAATAGACGAGTGGCAAGAGTGCTTGCCTTGTATACAAGAGTGCTTGCCCTGGGTTCAAATCCTCAGCATCACATATATAGAAAAGGCCAGACGTGGCGTTATGGCACAAATGGTAGAGTCCTAGCCTTGAGCAAAAAGAAGTCGGGGCAGTGCTCAGGCCTTGAGTCCAAGCTCCAGGACTTGCAAAAAAAAAAAAAAAGGTTAGCCTTGAAACCTATTCAGGCTCTTCTCAAAAAGAAATGTGGTTTCACAGCCTTGTGAATATACTGACAATCCTTAATTTATACAGTTTTTGAAAGGGTGAGTTTTATGGCATGTTATAGCTCAAGAAAAAGAAAACTGTAACAACTTAGACCCTACAAAGTATGTCAAAAGGAAACTTTGCTGCATGAGATGCAAGAATTAAGTAAAGCTATCTTACCAAGTTGGCATCTCATGCTGGTGACAACACTCGTGGCATACACACATTTTCCGGGTGTTGGCCGAAGTTGATTGTTTGCAAAGCAGTCCCGTAGTATCAACCATTAACAAGTTCTAGTAATTTCTAGCAGTTCATAGCAGACATACTAGGTAGAATATCACCATCTAACTGGAAAAAAAGGTTCAGTAGCAAACACATAAAATAGAATAAAATTGCAATACTGCTTATAATCACGGTACCAATATACACCTTCTAATTTGCCACACACTTTCCAATGAAAAATTAAAGCAATATTTTAGCATAATCTAGCTATGTTGTATTACTAATATCACAACCTCCTTTGCTACTGGCAGACTTCTAGTGTCCCTAAATTGTACCTAAAATATTTATTAAAAGGTCCTGGGAGAAACCTGGGTTATGCACTTGTTCTTATATAGCTCTGAAACTGTTGCACAAGCCATGTTTGTTCTAGAATGACCGGGCAGTGGGTTCAAAGTGTCACAATGCCTTGGATAAATTTCCCCATGAAATGGCTTTTGGAAAAGCAAATTTCGCAGATGGCAAGATGGGCCCCTATTTGGTGGCTATAATAACACCAGAATCTGAGACAAAGGAATTCAGTTAAGAGGCATTTTAAGCCTAGCATGTTCCCCCTCTCTCTGTGGGTGGGGAAAGGCCTGATGTGCAAGCTGCAGCAAGATATGGTCCCATTACAGCTGTTTCATTAACAAGTTGCTGATGTCTTAAGTTATTGGCAGGCAGGTATTCTGGGGAAGTGATGGGCTTGAACCTCTAGAGGAATTAGTGCATTTTCTCAACTTTATTTACTCAGTGGTAAGTAAAGCCTGTCACCTTTGCCTTTGAACCAGGCTGCCCTGTCTCAGAATCTTCTTCCATTGAGGCCAGCCACTAACTCTGAACTTTAGTAGCACAAAGACCCAACTGGGGAACCAGACTGCTTGAACAACGGGCTTCCTGGCAGAAATAGACATATGTGCATCTCCCAACCCTTTCCTTTGGAGCCATCTCCTTGTCTGTTACATATTTTGTGTATCAAATGACAATGTTATTCATGTCATTGGAACATGGTGTCCCTAACCAAGCTGAATTCCTATCTTCCTTCTCCACTTCAGGGGCTATTAAACTCCAAACCCTTTTCTTCTTGTGGTAGAATAGTGGCAGCACATCTTCTCCTGGGAACTTTGACATCTCCCATGCAAAACTGATAATGGGACGGGCTTCCCGTTGAAGGTAGGCCAAGCTTCAAGTCTTATACCATTATATTTGCTGTAGGAAAACATCTGGACACTTGAAACTTGGTCATTAAAGACACAGTAGTAATCAAACTGTTTTCCACAAATTTCTCTTGTTCTGGGACTCTTCCAGAGTTTTAACTTTTATCTTTGGATCTAGCAGCTATAGGAAAAATCCTCACAGCCTTCCTAAATGTCCTCCTATTGAAATCTGAGTTTCTACTACTTAGAATCAAATCCCAGACGCCATTTAAGAAAATAAGGATGACACCTCACAAGATCTGGGCAACTCGAGCTATATTCAACTCTGTCTCTAACAGCATGGAGGTAAAGAGATCAGATGCAGGTCTTATTAACAAAAATGTGATCATTCATCCAGCGAAGGCAATTCCCAGATAAAATTCCAACTATTTAGGGCACTACCTAGCCATATATGTATTACAGGGAATAATCAGACACAATAAGGCTTAATAGCCTCATAATTACTTACTTACTTGTCCTTTTTTACATAATTACTTGTCCTTTTGAATAAAGGAACAAGATCCTTTTATCAACCTACAGGTACCAGGCTGGATCTAGAAAGGTCAGCAGTGTCTTCCTATGACCAAGTTATCCTGGAATGACAAATCCAGGCCTTTATTGCTGCGAGCTTCAAGGAAATGGGTAGTTAACAGCATATCACAGGGCCCTTCCACTTTTCAGTCAGCTAATCATCAGATTCTTGGGGTTTCCAGGTTTTGAGTAACACACCATCTCTTGACTGGGAGTGGTGAAGAAGCCCCAATGTTGTAAGCACAAACCCAGAGGGAGCACAGGACAGAGAGCTTGTGGGTGAACTCACCTTTAAACAATTGAAGGGAAAAAATAAACAATTGAAGGAGACACTATAAAACTGGAAAGGGGCCTACTTTGGGGGGCTTGACCTAAATTAAAGCAGAGCACTAGACTAAACCATATTCCAGTTTAAATGGGTCTCTTGACCAAGCTTAGCTATCTGTTCATCATGGTGTCCAGAGTGGGTGGTTCAAGTTTCAGTGCCTGAGCAGCACCATCTACCTCTTGTGTTTGATTATAATCAAAGATTGTTGCCTGATAAGGACTTGATCTGATCACACTCTATTGGAATTTTGTCAAAATCGGGCAACTGGTATGAAATTCCTTACTTAGAAAGGATCACAATCTTATTTGAGAACTTCTGATGGGGAGCTAAATTGATGGCTCAGAGAGGAAGCAAAGACTAGTCCCTTCCTACATGTTAAAATGCAAGAGGAAGTAGGGAAATGAGGACACTGGTCTTTTAAGCACCCTTAATGTGGGGTGACAGGACATCCCCAAGAGCAGCCAACAAGTGAGAATGAGGACCCCTCTATGAAGGTACATCTACTTTGGAAATGGAAAATAATTCTGTCCCTGTGGGCTGGGATATAGAGCTAAGGGCAGGATACCCAAGTAGGCCCAGCCAGCAGGAAAGGAAAACCAAGACACTATTACTGGAAAGTTGAAAGGCAGAGACCTCAGGACGATGTTGTAGCACTAAAAATATTCTGGTACATATGTCCATGGGCTCTTCCTGGGCTGACTACACAGCCTGTAGCCATACTTCCATAATTCTATAATGTGACAATGTGTCTGTCTAATGGGAGATGTACTTCCAGGAGCTGCCTGGGAAAGGGGCAGCCCTGGCCTCCCATGGCCCAGAGTAAGTAGCAACTCTGAAGATGGAAGGTCCCAAAGCCATGAGGTCTACATGTAATGTTGGCCAGACACTGAACACTGCATGCAGGCAGAGGAAGAAGGTCTGCTCATTGCTTATCTGTAGCCCAGAGCTGCAGGAGCCATGTACACGATGTTTGCACCGACTCAACACAGGACAAAGATTTACCTATAGCTAAAAGGAACAATTCTAAGGCCCATGGCCTGATGGGTGGAACTGAAGCTAGGCTCCCATGAAGCTCTGAAGAGTCAGAAAAGTCAGTAGAGGAGAGGAGGAATGAAGGCTCCAACATCTTTCAGAAGGCATCTTTCATGCAGGACACAGCCAGCTTCCTCAGTGGCTGTACAACAGCTCATGCCCATAGCAGAGCATTGTCTGGCAGCTGTCTGAGCTAATGCAGGGCATCCAAGGCCATTCTTGACTGAGAGGCTGAGAGACACAGCATGGTGGCCAAACTCATGGCATCCTTCATTGGGGGAATGAGGATATTCAGGTTTTCTGCCTACCAACACAGCAGACCACGCCTGTGGATGCATGATGCTCAAGGCCTTGTCCAGTGCTTTGGTCCCTTAGACATGTTACCTCCTTTGTAGTCACAGCTGTGTGACTCTTGGAGATGATTCTGCACTGTGTCAAAGTCTTTGTTCTTGTGGATCTCATCTTCAGTGTGCATTTACACGCACCCCATTTTTTTGCCAAGTAAAACTAAAAGGCCTTCACTTTCGCCTGAAAACGATGCACTTCAATTGCAGCACATTATCTTCTACATCGAGGTTCTCAGCCTGCTCCTCTGAGCTCATCACTGAGCTCACCTGCTGCAGATCCATGGCACTCAGGGTCTGGTCTCATCTGTTGGTCCCTGCACCATGTTTCTGGCATCCTCTGCATAGTCATGGCTGTTTACAGCATTGCACCCATGCAAGGTACCAGATCATACTTTTGTTCTTGTGAATGTTACTGTCAGCTTGCTCTTAGGCACTCTCTACTTTTCTGCTAAAGGTCCTTCATGTTGGACTGTTTGGAAGCAGAGTTCCTGATTGGCTGTCTTTCCTAGCTAGCTTCTCCAGCTGCTTCACTGTGAACTTCGCCTAGAAAAGGGTCTGATGCATGGCCAGTCTCAGTGACCTTGCTCGGGGTACCACCCATATATATCATGTCTTAAATTTGGCTGATGTCACTAACGCCCTGGGATTTTTTTCCCTCTTAAGTTCTTGATGTTCTTGTCTCTCCTTAATCCTTCACATGATTATATTTTTGGACATCTTGTCAGAAGACTGTGCAAAGTATTGACTAGGCATGCACAGGTAGAATCAACCACATTACTGTGGGGGGGAGGGGGATTGTCACTTAAACTCGTGCAAACTTTGTTGAGGATGCTGGAGATGAATGCGGTCTGATGAAGTCCTCGCTGTTTGAAGGGATGTTCCATGTCACATGATGTGATGCTTCTTGTTCCAGGGTAGATTATGTACCATAGCTAAATGCCCTCATCTCGGAAGAGGAGCACCAAACCTTGTCTGCAAGTCTCACTATTGTTTTGGGCTGGGGATAGCTTTGCCCTGAAAGCTGTTATCAATCCTATCATTCCCCAAAATGGCTTCAAGTTTAGGAAAAATGATTGGAGATGCTCAGTACCTCTTTGTGTGTGTGTTTTAGAACAAGACATCATAAAAGCTGGTTAGATGCCTCCATTGCTCTTGGCACCTGGAAGGGAGATGAGATAATGTGCCTTCAAGAGAAGAGATGACGATGATGATGTCATCTCATTTTAGAAGAATTTTGAGTGATGAACAAGCCTATACCTGCAGAGCTGAGTGTCCAGACCAAAGTCTTAGAGACAGATGCAAATTGAAGGCAGGGGTTCTAGGCATTTATCCTTTTAGTTAACTTGTGGGCCCAAGTGAGAAGTTGGTGCTTAGTAAAAGCCATTCAAGTATCTATGATGATATGACTGCCAAGGACACAGATTTCTGTAGGTCAGAGTTCCCTGGGGGACAGAGACCTGCCTGTTACAATAACCACTAGACACCCATGATAGAGGAGAGAGATTCTGCTACTTACCTGGGTGTAGATGCCTACAATCACCATTGAGTGGAGACAAAAGCCAAACATATCCTGTCATCAGTTGCCTATAAAGAGCAGAGTCTCTGAATGTGGTAGTGCTCACTGATAACCTTCCCAGGGCCTCTAATGCCTTAATCTTAACGAAGGGCTCAGAAGATGCTTCCTCCATTGAGAGGTCAGGTCTCTGGTCTTAGAATAAATCCATCATAACATTCTCCTGTACGTTGACCTCCCCCATTCCTCAATAACTTTATTGAATCAGTCCCAGCATCCCCACTTAACTTGATGAAGGTCATCATGAGTTTTAAGCTTCTTAAGAGCCTCCTCAGGAAGTGGGCCAGGATGTTAGGTCTTGGGTTGACCTCACCCTTAGCTGATTGTGTTATCCCCTCAACTCTGTGACCTAACATCCTTAGGGCACACCTCGAGGTATACCTCGATTGGTGCTTTTATGAACCACTGCATATATGTACCAGCCTTTTGAACTTCTTTGTAAAAATATTATTCCTCACAAGAGGGCAACTCCCATCCTAGCTTTGTCCACCTCCACCCAGCTCTTGCTAGACAGAAAGGAAGGAAAGTGCAGATTCTGAGAAGGGCATGTAACTTCTCAAGAAACCTGCTTTATGTGTAGCCTTCTCGTAGTCCTACGAAGCTTTATGCTTTTAGCATAGGAGAAAGGATCCATGACTCTAAAGTTGGTGGGGGGAAGGCCTGGCATCTGAGAACTCAGGATGCTTGGGGAATATCCATGGGATTCTATATCTCTGGAGTCCAGTCACACTCATGAAGACTCTGCACCTGGTTTCTGTAAAAGCTGTATGTCAGTGTCCCTTGCAGCTCTTCCATCTTTAACATACTTTGCTCATTGACAAAACACATTATTTAAATGAAGTTGTCCAGATGATCTGCCATTCATAGAATGTTGATAGTTGGCCAGAACCTGCTGTCCTTCAATGGCACTAAGCCAGCTGCTTAAAACCAAGGTCTTCTGTAATCCTTGGTTTCTATCGGCCTGTACTCTTCAGGAGCTTAATGTGTTGTATTAACACGTGCTTCTATTTCTACCCTGACCTTGTTCCAGGGAAGGTGAGCCATTAGACATGGTTGTGATACAGGGTCTTGTCTCTGCTGGTGTAACAGAGAGGAGATGTCTTTGAGAACCTGCCATGGGAAGAACGAACCTTTATCCTCACTAGTGGAGAGGTGTCAAGAAGCACCCCTTCACCTCAAGGCTGTGCTGGCACATATGCTGAATTTTAGAGAAGATCCAGATAAGTATATACATCACACACATGAGGCTGTACATTGTCACCATGGACCAGACCTTACTTGGGATGACCTGAAGCATCTGCAGCAGGAATGAGTAGTGAGTCTCAGGTGAGACTTGGAGGATGGTACCCAGAACAATTAGAGAAAGGAGAAGGAACAATGCAACTGATAATTATTGTAATTATATAATAATAATAATAATAATAATATAATGCAACTCCTCACACTTGCCAGATCTTCCTCAGAGAATATTCTATGTGATCTATGTTTCTGACCTTTCATTTGAAGAGATTTAGAGAAGGAAATGTTCAACCTTCCAGCTCTGCTCTCCTTAAATCAGAGGCTAATTCCAGGCAGTATTAACTTTCCCATATATCCCATTTGCACGTGCATGGCCTCTCAACAGAGGTCTAGAGCATCCAATGCTCCTAGATCAGTTGAAGAAAGTAGTGCAATCCACTACCAGATATGAAAATTGGAAATTGGCTACAGGCACAAGGATGAGGTGAAGCCCATGAGCCCTGAAATGGAATGTCACAGAGCCCTGATAACATTTTGGGCATATGATGCAGCAAGAAGAAAAAGGTACAGGTGAGAAAGTTGAAGCAAGGCAGAAATTTGAGACTAGTATGAGTAGCTCATACCTATAGTTCATTGCTATAGCTCATATCATACTTCCTAGCTACTCAGGAGGCTGAGATCTGAGCTACTTTATTCTGATATTCATGTCTTGAATGTGGAATTTATACCATTTAACTATGAAGTAGTATCTGTATTGGAAGCCCTTTCCATATATGAATAATCTGTTAGTGACTGATATCCCACTGCTCAGCAGAACAAGGTGGGAGCAGGGATGTGTATGAGATCAGACTTATTTGAATCTATTCAGGGTTCTTCTGTGCCATTTTGTCCACCATTTCGGGGAAACATGCATCACTTGATTTCAGCTGATATGAATCACTCTGCATCCCATATAACTTCTAGAACAAGTTGAATTACTTGGGGACGCAAAGCATGTGGAGTCTGGGATTGTGTTGATTCTCTAGGACCCTGTGCTTGACATTCTGCATGTGTTCTTGGAGGTTTGAAAATTGGTAGCTTTCATTTTGTGAAAGTCCTTAGCCTTCCTATTGCCTTCTTGTAATACAGTCCCTGACCTAAAATAGCTGATTTTTTTCCTATTTTTATTATGGCAAGCAAGTGATAAACACAGTTTTCTATATTTCAAGTTGTGATCTTTTCCAAGGTAGCACTGTACTCTCTTGTTTCTGGAAGGAGGCTGGGCTATATCTCCCAGGCATCTGATTGATCATTTCCTCTTTACAGTAGGTTATCCTGTCTGGTAACTTTTGAGCACCAGCTGCTAGAAGCAGCTGAGAAGCACTACTTATCCTCAGAAAAGATTACCTGTGGGAAGTGAGCCATTGAGGCAGAGGCTGAGTTGGGTCTTGAGTTTTGTTGGTCCTGTACCTACATTGCTTTCCATCTCTCCCAAGGTGTCTGGCTTTTATGTTGTACCTGGCTCTCTAACATCTCTCTAACATCTTATTGTTGTTGTTTTCAGAGAAACCTGGCCATCATGATATTAATAAGGAACTCTTCATGTCTGCTGGTTATTCAGGGGTGCTAGAGTCAGAATCCAGGAAAGCAAAAAGGGTAGGTAGGGGGAATGGAGAGAAGGGAAGAATTGCCTGCTAGAGGAATGCAGAGAAGAATGGGGGTACAGTCTTTGTGCCTGGCCTCCAGCTGCACTGCCTTCAGGCCTGATATTTCTCTTGTCATTCATCTTTCTCAGGCCCAGCCAATGAAGGGCCTTGACCAAGAACCTGAATATAAAGTCTGCTTGTGCCCTAAGTGAGCGACAGTGATTGCAAGCTTGAACCACTTGCCAATCTTTAAGAATTTCTTCACATTTTTCCAGATTTTTTTTCTAAGCCATATTTATGACTATCTGAATATGTTCTGCTAAAGGGATAACTATCCTCCCAACTCTTTTCCTTTGAGGGGCTCTGGAATTTGGAATTTGATTTACCTCAGTGCTTTAGAACTTCAGCTCTCTGGGCTCAACAAAATTAAGAATTGTCTGGAGAGCCATATTTTCCTACAGTTCAAACCAGTACCTCGTTTCCAAATATCTTCTAACTTTCATCATGGGTTTCTTTTTGACCAAGGAATTACTTTACAAATGAGACTGCTAATTGCCCAATACAGAATGACTTTTCAAAAAAAAATCATTGTTATTGATTTGCACTCTACCTTCATTTAATTGGAGGCCTTTTGTGATAATTTACTTCTTGAATTTGAGATGCACTCTATATTTAACTTTTCTTTTTGCAAAACAACTATAGCTTGAATGTTTACAGTGTGCACTGCTCTATATAAATCATGTTCAAATCTTCAATATACTTTCCTGCCCATTCCTAGGAAAGGTATATTAAGGTTCCAGTATGCATCAGGGGATCTATAGCTCTTATTTAATTTTATTCTGAGGTGGAGTTATTACATAGATTCTAAGTGAACACCTTATTTTGAAGTGACTATCTCTACTCCCACTTCCCCCTGTTTCACCTGACATGTGACTATAGCTGTGCTAGCTTTTTTGGTTCCCTTTAACTGGTATCTTTTGCACATCAACTTTTCTGTATCTCCCTGTCTTGGAATTTTTTTTTGTGTGTGTGGCTAGATCTTCAGTGAATTGTCAGGACTATAGAAGTCCTTTACCTTTTGTGGTTAATAGTTACTTTTAAGACTCAATTCCACACTATCTGTGATTCTCTCTCTCCCTGCTTTCTTCCTTTTAATTGGTTACTGGATTTTACATTTTATATGTATGTGTGGTGCTGGGGATCAAACTTAGGGTCTTACACATGTTAGGCAAGCTTTCTACAACTGAGATACAGCCCCAGTCCCTGATTACATTATTGTGCCTTGATCTCCTCCTATTAATGAGTTTCTATATTCCTAGTTTCATGACAGAGCTAAACATTACAATTACACTAAAGTCTAACTGTGCTGAATATGTTAATGTTCAAACCGAACAATCATAACACTAACTTTCTAAACCTCTCTAGGTTCTATTTATTGATGTCCAGATTTGTCTGTCTTTGGCCAATGGGAGCCTCTTCAAATAAATGAGGATTATGGGGACTCTCCCCAGTTGTAAATGGAGTAGTTATGTCTCCCTCCATGGTAGAGCATTGACTCTTCACATTTTGGTGGGTATCAGAATCACTTAAGGAACTCAGGTGCATGGCTTTCTTGCTTCATTGACCCTGAATCTCTGCCTTCCTGTCACTTAATGTGGATGATATATGAAGTCTTGAACCTCCAGAAAGCAGCACAATGGCCAAGACTTCTCCCTTGTGAATGGAGATAACACACAGGTGGGAAAGGATGCTCACTTTCTCTAGAGGGAGACAGTAGGATCAGGATCAAGAAGTTGGTTACACCTATCTTGACACAATTTACTGCCAAACTAGTACTGGAAAAGGGAAGTTCCAGCCATTGATACATGACATCAGGGGTTCTCACCTTGGACTGTGAGACACTTCTAAAAATCAAGCCCAGTTCAAGAGAAGTAGAACAGAGATGACTGTTACATTCCCAGTCTTGGAAAGATTCCAGACCTTAAAAGAGGAGGAGTAAGAAGCTAGCATGGGGGCATCTGAGTGATACCACAAAGCTTTGAAGACCCCAGTTCTTTGAATCCATTGGTCCTTCTCCTTAAAAGGATGAAGTATATTATGCCCTGAAGTTATGCCCCATCTTCCTGTTGACTATTAATTGGTGCCAAGTTGCATCCAATGAGGGACAGACATCTGTACCCACTATGAGAGGTTTGTTCACTAATGGACTTGCTGGAACTGGCTACTCCATGAACAACAGAACCAGGAATAGTTGAACAAAGCAGAGAGTTGCAGGAACCAGGATCTTCGTTAGACTAATGTCCTAAGGATTTATGGGACCTTGCACCTAAGTTGTGTCATGCTAGCTCTGGAAAGGAATGGTAGCCTACAGTAGCAGGTTTTAATCACTTCTGAACAGTTGAACCATAGGGAGACCTTTAAACTCTTAAGCTCTATGCTTCCCACACCATTCTGGAATGGGCCAATCTTTGTGGTAGGGCCCAAGCATTTCCCATAAGTGCTAAGTGGGAACCAACTTGGACAGTCACTGTGTCCAGAGCAAGTGAAGGAATCATAGCTAGAGTGACCCCGGTACAAAGAAAGGGGTTAGAAACTCAAGTGTAGGCCTGT
The DNA here is from genome assembly GCF_023159225.1 of Perognathus longimembris pacificus. Taxonomy (NCBI): domain Eukaryota; kingdom Metazoa; phylum Chordata; class Mammalia; order Rodentia; family Heteromyidae; genus Perognathus; species Perognathus longimembris. The sequence continues at coordinate 65,975,077 of NC_063167.1, read as the reverse complement.
GAGATACCTTCCTTGTAGATGACTATAGAAGTCAGGGTGATCCCAGATGCTTCAGAGGTCGCTTTTTTCCCAAGAACACCCATTCATACTGAGAAACTGCAGGTGAGTATCCTATGTCATCAGTGTGGATAGTAATAAAGAAGATAGGTTGCTTTGGAATTCTCTGTTGTCCACAGAAATTATGGACTTCAGAGTTAGAGACCCCAACCATGGCACTTGTATACAACCATAAATGTAGTATAAAGATGGCCATTCCCCAAAGGTAATTGCCCGTCTAACCAAAAGAGACTACGTACCTGCCATAAATCGACCAAATAGGGAGTCACTATCCCTTGCTCTATATTCAAATATGAGCCAGTACTGGCCAAGTCCACTCAAGGAAGGAGCTTATATTACTATCACATGTATATATTATAGTAATTCCCCACATCCTCTTCAGAGGCCTCTATGATGATGTACCCAAGGAAACATCTTGGAAAAGGACAAGGCTCAGACTGTATGAGTAGTTAAGTATTGTTGAAAAGGCTTAAAAGATTGAGGATATGCTGCTTATGCAGTCGGTTAGTGTCTCCCAAATTGATCTGTGGTCAGTCCAATGAGTCCAGATCTACTTGGCATTGGTTTGCATCAGTGGAAGACTTGAATGGGCCAGCTACCTCCTTCTCTGTAGTCTTCATTGATGGATGGAGTATGAGTCACAAAAATACGCTAGCCCAAGGGCATGACTGTAAAACTATCAGCCATCCATGACAGGACCTACAAATAGTGTCTTGGTAGAATAGTAGAGATTTACTCTTTCCTCGATGTTGTAAAGGATTCTGGAGTAGTGCTCTCTTGTCTCCTGTTTAGTATGTCTGAGTGGCTCCTGCAAAAAACTGGGAATTATGGTGGGTGGTAAATCGAGGGCAACAAAGGGTCACAGAGATGAGCAATATACTGCCTTGGCTAGAGGCTGCTGGCCTTGACTGAAGTGCCAGACTTAGAAGTCAGGCCCCATTTTACCATGTGAACCCCATTTTAGAATCGAACCCTGAGCCAATCAGATTTGTACCTGTGTCCTAAACTTGCTTGCTTAAACACCTGATTGTTGTAACCTTGTTCTTTGCCTTTATAAGCCCTGTGTAATCACAGCTCGGGGCTCCCTCCTAACCTCCGCTGTGTTGGTGGGTAGGACGAGGCCCAAGTTGCAGCTCGCTTAAATAAAGCCTTGCCTTGCTTTTGCATTTCGGAATGTCTGAGTCTCGGTGGTCTTCTTGGTGGTGGTCTTGCGACTTGGCACAACAGACAAACCTAAAAAGATCTCTTTATCCAAATCTGTCTCCTCAGCTTTGTTTCTTCAGACATCTGACTGAGCTTTGAATCAAGATCTATTGTTTGATATGACAGGTAGAGTAAGGACATCCTTTTTCCAAGCATGGTCAAATATCAACCTTGGGGAACTCATGTCTATTGCTAGATCCATAGAGGATCTGGACCCTGGCATGGTGAATGAAGTAAAAATAGTTCCATTAAACTTTTTGCACAAATTATCTAAGACTGAAATGGTTTTATGACCAATGACAATGAGAAGCAAAGGCTGCTGCTACCTAAGTCACAAAGTGGGTTTTCTGGGATTCATGGGCAACTTAGTTTTCCTGTGAAAGGTGACAAAGGGTAAACATAGCCTAACTAAGTTTTTCTAGCCCAGATCTCTGATTCCTTCAGGATATTTGTGTTAGAGATCTGAGCAGGTCATCTAGAACATCCAGATAGTCTGAGGTGAGAGAAACAGAGGAATGTTGGGTGTTGGGAATATTTCAGGATATCGGGTGCCATGTGGAAATGACCACAACTTGAGAGGAACTTGACAGGCAAAATTTTACTCCTGCAAAAGGACAGACTACTGACAGGAATCCAAGTACATGATTGTGCTACATGAGAAAGTTCACCCGTGTTTTCTTTCTAATGTGAATGCCTCTCTTTGCCTAATTGTCTCGTTTGTTCAGATAAAACTTTTTAACTCTCTTTAAAACTGTCAACCAGAGCCAGGCTGCCTGGGCAGTGCACTAACTTGTAAGAAAAATAACTCTTTGCTTATAACAGGCTATAGCTTAGTATACTGTTGTTGTTCCAAACAGGAGTTCACAAGGCTGAGTAAAAGGGCACGCTAACAGTTCTAGACATCTGTGGGGCTTCTCAGAACCTAGGTTGTATGGTATGTTAGGATAGGCCACCCCTAATGTGACACAAACACTTTTGTGTTAACTATTTTGACAGGAAAGTTTTGTTTGTTTTTTTGTTTGTTTGTTTGTTTTGCCAGTCCTGGGCCTTGGACTCAGAGCCTGAGCACTGTCCCTGGCTTCTCTTTTGCTCAAGGCTAGCACTCTGCCATTTGAGCCACAGCACCACTTCTGACCGTTTTCTATGTATGTAGTGCTGGGGAATCGAACCCAGGGCTTCATGTATAAAAGGCAGACACTCTTGCCACTAGGCCATATTCCCAGCCCCTTGACAGGAAAGATTTTAATTTCTATATGAGGAAGAGCCATATAATAAGCAGCAACCTATTGAAGGTTTCATTCTTCCTACTGAGTACTCATGTTTAATGAAGAAGACACTTGGAGCACACATCTTTCTATGAAAGTAGGAAGGAGATGGATAGGGCAGATGGAGACATGGACGCTGATATCATTAGGTCAGAGCCTCACACAACTCAATGAAAGAACTCCGACTGAAATAGTCCCAGGTAGAATCTCATAGTTAACCCAAGGGCTTGGCCCATGTTTTTCCTTTGTTACAGGATGAGGACTCCCTTACAAAGAACCTTATCTGAGGATCCAGTTGCTTTGGGCAGAAAAGAGCAAGGATGAACAAATGTACCAAGGGCAAAAAGTTGCTAAGAGATGCAGACCCCCCAAAAGCCAGTGAATTTACAGATTCCAGGTTACCTGATGGGCACAACAATTTTTCTGTAGTGCTAGGCATGGTTAACAGCTGCATAGAAGGCAACCAGAGCTCTGCAGGAAACCTGAGTGGAGAAACTACTTTCTACTACTGTCACAGAAGCAGCTTCCATGGGTCTTGTCTGTTGCTTGCTTTGTGTGATCTGTGCTGCTGTAACTGAGCTATTTGTGCTCTTCCAATTCCTCCTGATTTCCAACCAGATCAGACTATATGAATTCTTCCCTGACAGAATACAAGACTACATCTCTGATTCCTGGCCACTTGCTTGTTACCTTTCTATTCTATTTCATTTTATTCTAGTCATTCTATTTCTTTCTATTGTTTCAGATAAATTATAGCCTCTCGTTGATGTCTCTTCACTTTAATGTTGATCCTACTTCCACACAGCATGGATTGCTTCATGGCTCAGAATTTTAGCTGAATTTTGAGTACAACTACCCAGTGAATGAGCTTGTAGGTGGCTTGAGTGGCCCGAATAGATGGGCAGATCTTGAGGTCAAGATCATTTTCCCAGGATAATTATAAAGTTGCTTACTTCCATTAAAAAAGGGAGGCACGAACAGAAAGGGCATCAGGCTTATGGAGAAACTTAGCATAACTGTCCTCTGCAGGCCAGAATTAAGTGAATCAGCTACAGAACTGTGCTCCCCATGGCCCATCGTGATGGCATATCCCAGAAATGGCAAAGGTTTGGCCACAGCACTTAGTCATCAGAGGCAATGGGGATATCATTAACTATAAATATGTATTAAATGCTTCTATCACAGGATATAAGCTAGTAGATGATATATAAAGGAAATTCCTCATAGTTTCACATGGACAATGATAGAGGAACTGTGCTCAAAGTGACCTTTTGGGCCAATAGCCCCCAAACTTCATATATATGGTAACATTTTTATGTGTGTGGGAATGGTCATTTGATTTCTGGGCAGCTGATATTTTTAGATCTTGTTGCTCAAGGAGCACCTCACAAGTCCACTCACACCTAACCATGGCCTAAATAAAGCCCTAGCCAAGCAAAGGCTTGGCGCTCTCTTGAGCCATGTTGTGGGGGGCTGCTGTTCCCTTGTAGTGTATCTCGATTTCACACTAATAATTCTCATGCACTTTGCTATGATCCTTTCTCAGTTCTTTGGGAATAGAGTTTGTCTTCCTTTGCAAGGTGCTTCCAGGCTCCTTTGGTGTCCCACACAGAGACACAAGCACTGGGTACATGTTCATGTTTTAAAAGGCAGAAGTAGAAAAAGAGGTAACTGGTGCCAGATAAATTGAACACCCAGCAGGATAAACATTCTTCCTTGAAGGTGAAGAGTAACTTGGCTAACTGGGCCCAGGATACAAAGCTCCTGGTCTTACTAGAGAAGGAATTCAAGGACAGACACAAAGGACTTAGTGGAAGCAGCTTTATTAAAACCAAAGGAGTGAAAGCTTCCTCCTAAGATGGGAGGATGAGCAGGATGGAGAATGAGGGTCTGTCCAGGGGTCCTAAAATTTTGTGCTTTTATCCATCTCTGAGTGTGGTAATTATTTCTTGGAGAGGGTTTGGGGGAAAATATATAGAATTAGCAAGTGGCTAAAAGACATCATCCAGAATTATGACCTGTGGAGTAATTGAAGGAAACAAAAATCTCAATACATTATGTCTATAATATAAAGAGCATTAAGAAACTCACTGACGGCTGCTGAATAATAGGAGATGGGAGAGAAGAAAGCAGTAGAAGGGGGTTAATCTGATTAAAGGTAATACATGCATGTGTGAAATTCCATGGTAAAACACCTTGGTACAAGTAATGTACACTTACAATGAATGACAAGTATAGGGGGCGAATACCCACAGGAGGAAAAGGCAGATATACAGGTGGGAAGAAGGGAAAATACAGTCCAAGTATTCAGGATACATGTATGAAAATAGAACAGTGAAATCTGTTGATGGTTTTAAAGGAGAGGAAGAGTGACAGCGTGGCTGAATTCAATCGAGACCTTGTACAGACATATGGAAATGTCACATGGTGACTCCCTCATATAACGAACATGGTAAAATCTAAAAAAGATTGCAAGATTTTCAGAAGTGTTCAAGTTTTTTTTCAAATGAAGAGCAACATAGAGACAGGAAGTTTTAATTCTGAAGTTTAATTCTGTTTCTGTAGAAAATGAACCCGAGGAGGCAGTGGTTGGATGGAAGCCTTGGCAAAGGACACCTCTAGGTAAGGAAGTATGAGGTGGCTAATGACTGAACATCCACCATGGCCTTATTTCTGATCCTGCTCTTAAAGGATTCTGGGCTGAGTCCAGAATGCAGGTGGTCTACTGGGAACATGGCGAGAACCCAAGGATGCAGAGTTGGGTCATCACTAAGGCAACTGATTGCTCCTGTCATGAGTGCTTCATTTCAGAGCTGCCAGGGCAGAAAGCAAGGAAAAGGGACACACATCTGTCAGAGGCTTTAATCAAGTATTTCCAGGTGCACCCCCCCCCCTTGCTCTTCTGGTCTGCATGAGTGTGAGCATGCCCAGGTTCCCATGGGCAGCTGTGTGGCCAGGTCCTACACTCCAGGACAGGATGCCAGCTGGGTGAGACACGGAGTTGTTCCAGATGATACTGGACTTCATAACAATAGGTCAAAGGGCTTAAAAGTAGTAGTTCCAGATGATACTGGGCTTCATAACAATAGGTCAAAGGGCTTAAAAGTAAGTGTCCAAATATTCCCAACACAATTAAGGGGGAAACAGCAAGTATGTCAAGCCACTGGGGAAACCAAAATGTTAGAGAGAAATGAATGGTGGAGAGGAAGTCACCACAAAGCTCAAGAGGGAATGAATCAAGAAGGAAAGGTGGGAAAAATCAAATAGATTCCACCTCCTCCCCCCACCAAAAAAAAGATGAGAATTGTACCTGGTGACTTCACAAGAATCAAACAGCTAAAGTATGCCAAGTAATGAGTGATTTGAGTGGAGCAGTATTAATGACTTGTATTTCTCTGCCCCATTTGTTGCACATTCCTATACTAATGCAGCATGTAGATCAAACTTTCTGATTGGAAAGCAGGGGCAATTTTTGACTGAACAAAATCTTTTTATTCCCTAAAATTACTCATGTGAACAAAATGCTTCATTGCCTCAAGTTTTGAAGTCTATAGTTCAGCCTTTCTAAAGACCTAAGTTGAGGGTCTCTTGATTTTTAGTTTTACGGATGGCTCTGGGTGAGAAAGTTGTTTTAGAGAGTGATATGCTCTACATGAAAGAATGATGCCATTGGCTATTAAATTGTGACACTAGCTGCTGAGTTTTAGCCACCAGATGAAAAACTCCTTGACTCTTGAAGATTCCCATTATTTCTGTAATTATTTTTCTGATACTGGGGTTTGGACTCAGGACCTTGTAATTGCTCATGGCTGGTGTTCTAACACCTGAGCCACACTTCCAGTTCTGCTTTTTCCTGGTTACCTTAGAGATGGAGTCTTCTGGACTTTTCTCTCTGGGCTGGATTTGTACTATAATTTTCCAGACCTCAGCTTCCTGGGTAGCAAGGATTATAGGCATGAGCCATCAGCATCTAGCTGCATCTCTGTATTTTTAGCAAATCAATCCAAACCTCCTGGAATTATTTGAAAAGACTAACCAGGAAGAGACTCTTCTAGATTTTAGTACAGTGACAATTTTAAACATGTCTCCAGAACTAAATCTCAACATTAAGAAACATGTCCACAAATCCGATTTTACCAAATTCTGTCCATGACATAAATTTTTTCTCAAAAAGTAGCTTTTTTTCCTCTATTGAACACCTTTAAAAGATAGATTCCTTGAAAAAACCATCCATACCTATGATGTCTAATGGATCACTTGACATTTTTAAAAGACAAACATAAATGGCATTGTACTTGTGATAAACTGATGGTAATCTTTTGTACAAATACTGAAAGAAAATTTTAAAAATATAACAAAAGTAAAAGGACCAATACATAACCCACTTAAAACACAAAATGTTCTATGCCTTAATGAGATTGGAATGAAAAATAGTCACAACACAGGCTTTAGAGTCTCACAGACTTTCCAGCTTGAACCAGATCTCAGACCTTAACTCCTCAGTGCTAGGATAACAGTGGTGAGACACTGGCTTCCAGAAATACACTTAATTTTAATTGAAATATTCCCTGTACTAGAAAGAAGTTTCTGTTGCTTTTATTTATTTTTTGGTACATTTACAAAACATTTTTTATCCTCCTACTTTAGTCTTAGGAAGATACATATAGTCAAATACGAGGAGAACAAGGAACATTTATTTGAAGAATTTTTTCTTCTTTTTGACAGTAGTAGAGTTTGCTTCTTGTCCCAATAATCCTTTCTTTCCCCTTCAGGAAGAAGTATAATTTAACTCAGCATCTGTTGTGTTCTAGACACAGAGACAGAGGATTTAGTCTCTAGTCAGCATTTGAGCCATTCTTCTGCCTGCAACGGCAGGCCTTTCACTCCTCAAACTCAGCCGCATTAATTGAGCTTGTGACCACAGGGGACAGGAAGAAGGAAAATTGTCGGATAGAACTTCTGATTGTTCGGGTCCTTCTTGAGAGAGTAATTATATCAAATTCATCATTTTTTTCAGTTTGGACCAGAATGGGATGGGGTATTCATTGCCCAAGCCCCGAAGATGTCTGTCGGAGTCCTCTAGGTGGCACTGCAGCCCAGCCTCTACTGCGAAGGTTCCACGTGGTCTTCCAGTTGGACTTCTTTGAAACCATCCTGCTCCTTGCTAGATTCAATCTTCATGGGGCCTGCCAAGTCTGAAGTGGTGTCAGCAGCAGGGGGCTCGGTGTGTGGCTGCATCTTGTCCTGGCACTGCACGCCTACACCTGCAAACCGCAACAGCTCCTTTAGCTCAAGCTGCTGCTTCCTTCTTCTTCTCCTGGTACAGCAGGTGAACATGCTCATCTTTATCATGATGCAGCATCTCCAGGACTTCCATCTGCTCTTTACAGGCAATGGTGGACTCTTCGATGGCGTTGATGTGCTGACAACCGGCTGCATCGCTGTTACAGTTCATCCACTTGACTCTGGAAGTCCTTGTCAGGCAGGTCTGGGATGAAGTAAATTTGCAACTCCCTCTTGGGCACCTGTGTGTTCCGCTTCCTCTTCCCAAACAGGCCATGGGTCCTCGTCCTGGGGAAGAGGGCCTGTTGCTCCAGCTTGGTCAGGCACTGGGCTCCCAGGTTGACTAGGCACGTGCAGCAGGCCTGCTGCTCCTGCAGCTACTGGCTGACTTTTAACTTTCTAGATTCAGCAGCTGATAGTGCTTTCTGGTAAAAATCCCTCCAGACTTGAGGGCTGTCCACATCGTCAGGGATACTCACACCGAGTGGGGTTGCCTCCTCCCCCCTCTTTCTTCCCCATTGCTCACTCCTTGGCCTTCTGGAGGGAAAGCCATGAAGCTCAGCTGGGCCTGCAGTTGCTCCTTCTGTTGCCTTGCTGCTTCTAGGCACTTCAGAGTGTCCTGTAACTGTTCCCTTTCCGTCTGGGCCAGCAACTTGCTCTGTAATTGCTCCTGTTTCAGCTTCTCCAGCAGCTGGGTCTGCCTCTGCAGGTGCTGCTGCAGGTCCTCCTTCTGTGAGCTCAGCTGCTGATTAGAGGCTGTGTGCTGATCACAGGTGGCTCTGAGTTCCTGCAGCTCGGTCCAGTACTGGTCATGTAGCTCCTGCAGCTCCTAAGCTGCTTGGCTCGCTATCTCAGCCACGTCTTTCCATTTGTGCAAATCCTTCTCTTGCTGCTCCAGCTTCTCCTGCAGATGTTTCTTCAGGTGCCTCTCTGGGCTCAGGACACTGGCAAGCTCCTCCTTCTCACCACTCAGCCTGTGGAAAGCATCCTGCAGCTGCAACAGCCGATCTTGGATCTCTCTGTCATGCACATGTGTGCATCTTGCTGTCTGTTACCCTGTGCTGATCCTCGGCATGCCGAGGAATGGGTTCCTCAGCCTTTTTCTCCAGTTTCCACAGCCGCTCCTGTTGCTCCAGGTTCTGGAGACAGGGGCTGTGTTTTTCCTGCACCTGAATGTGAAGCTGTTGCTTCAGGTCCTTTAACTCTTTCTGCATCTGGAAGGCCTGGGCCTGCAGCTACTGCTCAGCCTGAGCCAGTCCTGCAGGGGACGACAGCGCTGTCAGTTGTTTTCTAACTTCCTCCAGCTTTACCTCCACTTCCAACACCTGCCTCTCCCCTTGCTCTCCCTCCTCTCTTAGTTGCTTCATCTCTTCCAATTGCTGCTGGACCATCTCTTCCCACATGTCCCTCTCCCTCCTTAGGTACTTGGCAAAGTTGTCTCTTTCCAACCTTATTGTCTTCACCAGCCTTGTCAGGTTGTCCACTTGCCTTTTGAGCACTGCCCACTCCTCTAGTGCTTGTTGAAGCTTGTCAATTCTGTTCTTCATGTTGACCTTCTGGGTCCAGAGCACTTCCAGCTTCCTCTGCAGATCACTGTTTCCTCCCTCCAAATCACAACTCCTGCTCTTTTCCTGGTCTTTGATGTGCTGTAGATTCTTCTTTTTAGTGTCATCTTGCTGGGTGGTGACTGTGGACAATGCCCTCTCTAGCTCTCCAATGTGCTGCTGTGCAGCCTGTAGGTGGCTTGTGAGACCTTCATGCTCCATTTTTCTCACATTGGCCACCTGCCACATGTGGGCCAGGGCAGAGTGTAAATTATCGTGAAACCAACATGTGTGTGGTTCGCTTGTGGACTTCCAACTCTGTTTTAAGTGCTTCTCACTCATGGACTCTCTTCCAATTCTCTTTTGGTTGTTCATGCTGCAGGTTTTTCTTTTCCTTCAGTTGTTTGATCTCATGTGAGAGCTGTTGGTTTCTTAACTTGCTGGAGGCCAGGGCAAGCACCAGTGTTGGTAGCGCCTCTGCATATCCTCGGTGTTATTGGGACCTGTGAGACTCTCCACCCTGGCAGCTCTGAGGCTGCATGAAGGCAGGGGAGGCTCCGGGGAGGTGTGGTCTTTGGCAGGATCCTCAGTTGGTAGACCATCCCCAGTGGCGATAGTCTTGGGGTGACAGCTCTTTATAGTTTTCTTGTTTGTGTTGAGTTGTGCAGGTCCTCTTACAGGACATTTCTGCTGGTATTCTTGCCATAGTTGATTTCCTGCAGCTGGTTCATTTTGTCTGTTTTGTTCAGACCTCGGAGCAGGGAAGACAGAGGGGCCACATTCACAGGCGGTCTGAAATCACCTCTACAATCACTAACAATGTCTATTTCCTACTGTAACTCCTAACTCACTCTGATTCTCACAGTCACCACTCAGCCACCTCTACCTCCCTCAATGGCTGGGAGTGGTGTAAGCCAACAGAGGGAACACCAGTGCTACTAGGCAGCAGAGGATGTGGGAGTGGCCCCAAGTCTGGCATCCCATTGGTCAGAGAGAAATGTGAAATAATAGAGGGTGTGGCCAGAATCTTGTGATCCAGGCAGAATGGGTGGAGTCCTGATGACAGCCGCTCCTGCAGCCCTATCAGCATCTAAATCTGTCCAGGGTGCTTGTGGGCAAGACTGGGACTTGCTTTAGCTGGATAGGTGCTCAGTTTTACATGTACCTTTCCTGGCTTCCCTCACACAACAATTGTGGCCAATAAATAGACCCCCACAGCTTGCTCCAATGGCTCTGAGGCCCCGACCCCTCAAGCTGGTGATCATATTCCCCACTGGTTTCCATGTCCAATCAAATCATTGATTTGGTTCTTTTTGGGGGCCAGAGCTCTCCCTCCCCAATCAAACAGGAAAGGTACAGCAAATCCAGCAGATAGGAACAGGCTGCCTGTACAAAGGTCTGGGCAGAAAAGCTACAATAACCGACCAAGGAGGGGTAACCATAACAAAGAATCCTGTCCCTGTTGACCACATTAATTAACACCTGGTAAGACTTATCTTTAGGGGAATTTCTGAATATCTCTGAAGAGTCCATCATGAGCCATCTGTTGGATATTGTCCCACTGCCTTTTTCACATGAGAGTGATGGATGCCTGATATTTTCCTGTATCTTCAATAACTGATGGTGTCGTTGGCACTGCGGAGTAAGGTCCTTGTCACTTGGGCTCCAATTCAGGAGCATGATGCCCTTTTACCCAATCTAGCTGTCCAGAGAACAAAGCGTGGGTGGAGTTTTTCTAAGGGGGGCCAGTGGGCCTCGGCCACCAAAGGTCAGCCATGTGAAAGAACACCTTGCCTAACTTGCAGTGACTGTACCAGGTTAGAGTTAGACATTTCTGTTAATATAGCTTCCCCAAGTTTAGGAAGCAAAGAGGGTAGTATCCCATGAATTATTTCACAAGGGAGTGAATCCTCTAACAGAGGTGTAGTTGGCTTGAAGCAGTGCAAAGGGGAGGGGCTTGCCCAGTCCTAGCCAGTCTCTGTAACTGAAGTTTCCTTAAAGATCCTATGCAGTCTTTCCAGCCATTCTGAACTCTGATATAAATTCCAGTTTATTCTTAGGGCCTTAGCTAATAATTGAGTATCTTGGGTGGTGAAGGCCTGGCTATTGTCGCACCCCAGTGCTATGGGTAAGCCAAATCGAGGCTTTGCAGATGAGCTATGTTGAGGGATTCCTGGTGCCTGTCATATTGGTGCTGTGAAAACTTGAACCTCCTTTCAATCTGCTTTTCCTCTAGGGTGTCTGTTATCAAACACCCACTAGGCAGATCACATAACCTTTCCTTCAAACCCTTCTAACCTTAGAAGCTTTTTTCCAATATCTGGGATCAACTGGGTAAAGAAGGCTATGTTGTGGGCTCTCTGGTTCTCTGGGGCCTCAGGATCTATAGGTGTATACGTCCTATAGACCTCCAGGGTCATTCAAGAAGAGCAGCAGGGAACTCACTGGGAAGTTGTACAGTCTCAATCACCTTAGATAAATTACTTGGCTTCAAGGCTGTTGCGCCTGTCCTGACTAACACACTTTGGTGATAATTCTTAAGTGCCTCCCTACCTTGATCTTTGGTATCCAACGAGATTGAGCGGGCACAAGGAAAAACTGGTTTGAAAGAGTCTCGGACATCATTGGGGGACACTATATAGTCTAAGGAATGCCATCAATGCACTCTGCCAGATGTGGTCTATTTCTTCCAAAAATGTCAAGTGAGAATAGGTGCTGTTAGTGGTGCTGTGGCTCACATGGTAGAGCTCTACACTTGAGCAGAAGAGCTCAGTGACAGCACCCAGGCCTGGATTTCAAACCCTATAGGAGAGAGAGAGAGAATAGGTGCTGTTATTTGACACATATGGCAGACTGCACATCTCTTCTTTCATGATGTCTCTTTAGGTCTCCACACCTATGTACCTGCTATCATGTGGGTAGTAATTATGGTGAAATATGTCATGTCATACATTCAAGTAAAAAGTAACCGCTCAGTATAGAGAACAATAAAATACATACTTAGAGAAAATAAACCTCACTCGAATTTTCAGAGGCTCTTATTTACTCCCGGGAATCGACTCTCTCTCTTTTTTCTTCCCCAAAGTCACTTCCCTGCATTTTTTGTGTTCATTTCATAGATTTCTTAATGATTTGTTGATATTTGCAACTGTACAAAGCATATTAAATTTGTAATTCTTACTATTGAGATAGATAGAATCTAGTTCGATCTTTGAGTGGAATCTTTAGGCCTACAATCCATATAAAAACCTTTCTCCTCCTCCTTTTGATCTTTCTATTCTTCCTTTCCCAACCATACTGCAAGAGCTTCCCAGTTGACAGAATTATAAGTGCATACAAAACCTGGTTTAGTCCTTTCTTGTTTGTAATTTAATTGCCTTATTTATTGTCTGACAGTATCATAAAGTTAACTGACCCATATTTATTTCTCAATGTATTTTAATTTCTTTCTGTTCTACTCACAGAGTGTTTGAAATTCCGTCTTTGGCCTAAGGAAGTACCTCTTTGAAAATAGGCATAAAATACATATTTGCAGTGCTCTGCATCACTGGCCATAAAAGAAATGCAAATCAAAACAACATTGAGTTTCCATCTCACCCCAGTAAGAATTTCATATATCAAGAAAACTAATAATAACAATTGTTGGAGGGGATGTGGCCAAAAGGGAACCCTACTTCATTGTTGGTGGGAATGTAAACTGGTTCAGCCACTCTGGCAAGCAGTATGGAGATTCCTCAGAAGGCTAAATATAAAACTCCCCTATGACCCAGCAGCCCCACTTTTGGGTATCTATCCAAAAAACCACAAACAATCACAGTAAAGCCACCAGCACAACAATGTTCATCGCAGCGTAATTTGTCATAGCTAGAATCTGGAACCAACCCAGATGCCCCTCAGTAGACGAATGGATCAGGAAAATGTGGTACATATACACAATGGAATTTTATGCCTCTATCAGAAAGAATGACATTGCCCCATTTGTAAGGAAATGGAAGGACTTGGAAAAAATTATACTAAGTGAAGTGAGCCAGACCCAAAGACACATGGACTCTATGGTCTCCCTTATTGGGAATAATTAGCACAGGTTTAGGCAAGTCACAGCAGAGGATCACAAGAGCCCAATAGCTATACCCTTATGATCACATAAGATGATGCTAAGTAAAATGAACTCCATGTTAAGGAAACAATTGTTATATCACAGTTGTAACTACTTTCAACATCCCATGTGTATCTGTAGTTTCTACTACTGTTGATGTTATTATATCACCTTCCTGTGGTTGTATCTACACTATCTCTGTAATCTTATCTGAGTATATTGGAAACTGTGTATACTGGTATTAGAACTAGGAAATTGAAAGGGAATACCAAAATCGAGAGACACAGGGTAAAAAAAGACAAACAACTACAAAAGCAATACTTGTAAAACTGTTTGGTGTAAGTGAACTGAACACCTCATGGAGGGAAAGGGAAGGGGGAGGAGGGAGGGGGAATGAGGGACGAGGTAACAAACAGTGCAAGAAATGTATCCAATGCCTAACGTATGAAACTGTAACCTCTCTGTACATCAGTTTGATAATAAAAATGTGAAAAAATACATATTTTGCTAAAGGTATCGGTAATGAAAATAATAATCTGATGAAGGGGTATCAAGGTTACAAAGTTTGTCAAAGATGTCACCCTTCTGTTACTTTGACATTGGATCTTTTTTTTGGTTTTGTTTTCTAATTGCTAATATACCGTCAGTTTATTGTTAAACCTTTAATATTATTCTGTAAAGCACAGCCATTTATCTAATATATTACTATTTTCAAATTCAAGTCTCAGAATTTTTTTGATTATAGATTAATGGATTTTCATTAGGTATTCATTCATGACTCTAATGTTCTTTGAGTATATACATCCTCTCAAGTAAAGTAGAAAATCAAGAAGCTTTATTGATTTCATGCTTCTCTCCACTGAATCCCATTGTTTTCCAAGAGTCTGTGCACTGTTTTTATAGAGGCTGTCCTTTAGCTTTTTCTCTCAGGGCTGGTACTGTACCACTTGAGTCATAGCTCTATTTCAGCTATATTTTGGCCAGTCCTGGGCCTTGAACTCAGAGCCTGAGCACTGTCCCTGGCTTCTTTTTTGCTCAAGGCTAGCACTCTGCCACTTGAGCCACAGCGCCACTTCTGGCCATTTTCTGTATATGTGGTGCTGAGGAATCAAACCCAGGGCCTCTTGTATAAGAGGCAAGCACTCTTGCCACTAGGCCATATTCCCAGCCCCTAGTTCAGCTTTTGGTGGTTGATTATTATGAACTTTCTTGCCAGGGCTAGCTTCAAATCTTGATCCCCAGATTTCAGCCTCTTGAGTAGCTTGGATTACAGGCATGAGCCACAGGTGCCCAGATTTCATAGTCTTTTTAGTTTTGATTTCACAATTGAATAACAAAATATGAAGTAATTGTCTGATCTGGCTTAATTTTTGATGGTAATCTCAAGTTTGATCCAACTAAAAAATAACTATATATATATATATATATATAATATCTTACCCCATTCGCTTCATTTGAGAGAGACAGAGAGAAAGGGAAAAAGAGAGGGAGAGAGAGAACACTTTTGCTCTCTGAGTTTGAGTAAAGCATAAAGCTAAAAAATTAAAATGAAGTTTTCTTGTTACATTAATTCTGCTTAATTATAAGTGGTACACATTTAATTATTAAATGATCCTATGATGTATTCAAAGAAAGAAAATATATTAGATCAAAAGTGTTGTTTTTGTTAAGCTCTCTTTCACAGGGAGTCACCATACCTCACAGTTCAAAGTGTATTCTATAAATCAGTAACATTGTACTGACGTGTAATTGCAATTTACTATGCAGCAAAATGGTTCAAGAAGAAAATTACGTAAAGTGTGTCTATTTACCTTGTATAGGCAATTGCTTACGTTACATTGTACTTTGATAAAATGCTCATGTATGTATAGGAATGTAACAGCGCAACATGCTGCTAGCCCAGGCACAAAGTATTAAAATTCTTTTGTGAAGATTGGTGGTTGTATTAAAAACTGGGTTGTGCCATTATACCTCAAAAAAAGTGTTGTTTTTTGGAAATGCAGGTGGAATTCAGTTATAAAATACATTATTATAATTTACTGTAGGTTTTAGATGAAAGAAGACCCATAGTAGTAGCTGAAAATAAGAATATGTGTTAACCATTTTAGTAAACATTTACTTTACTACTTTTATTGAAAATGACATTTATCAAAGTAATTATCAGAAGAGAATGAGAAATATTTTCATTATGGTTTTTAGAAAAGTAATTTTACATAGAAAAATAATTGTAACATGTATAAGCATTTCATAATTAAAATTATTTTGTTTAATAAATTACTATATGACAACCAGTATAGTGAACATTCCAACATTAAATACTTTTTCCAAAAATTTCTGCTAAAATACTTTCCACCCAAACCTATGAGTCACAAATAATAAGAAAAGTGGAAAGATGAAAGTCTTCACCATCTTGCATTTGACACAGAGAAATACAGTAAACATCAAAGCGATTGCAACATACTTACAGATTGGGAATTTTCCAATTCAGCAATAGCTGATTACGTTACAGATTCAGCCACAAAGTATTTCTTGTAATTTAAATCACAGTCACAACTTAGAAGCTATCTTTTGGAAGACTTCATTTAAAGTTAATCAGAGTTTAGGCTGGGAAGTTTAAGCTCAATGATCCAACATCCAGTAAACACTTTCTTGTGGTATCCTCTCTTGTTGGAAAGGCAAATAAAGAGACAAGATGGAGTCAGAAGACTGACTTTGGACCTTGTCATGCAGTAGTAGGTACTCTTTGATGATGCACAGATCCACAGTTGGCCATAAACAATCTGAACTTCTTCCTTGAAGAGCATAAAGAGGTAAATTATCAAACTGTATTTCCCCTCTATTTTCCATTCTTCCCATGGTTTAGTGGAGAAGGAACTGCAATAATGTCCTATAACTCACATTTTCCCCAGCCAAAGCAGGCAGTCAGGAGAAGCAAGTTCTCCGGTTCTTTCATTCCTCCTGAAAAATACATATCATGGGTCCTTTAAACTAATCTTCAGGTGAAGCTCATAGAGAGGTGGGTGGGCTGTCTCTTAATGTTAAACTTTATTGATTACATGTGCTCAGTAGTAGGTATGACATAGTGAATCAAGAAACATAAAGGGTTTGCTCACTGCTGGACAAGCACTAGTGGAACCAGCAAGTTATTAAAATGGCATCACACGCATGCCAACAATTAGTAGCTTACCTCGAGGTGTGAGCAATTAAGTTAGATCCAAAACTTAAATCCCAATTACATTTGTTTGCTTCTCTTTAAGGGTTGGTCTATAAAAGTACAACTTCCATTTTCTTTGTTTTTTGAGGTGCGAGGAGGGGACAGTTATGGGACTTGAACTCAGGGCTTGGGTGCTGTCCCTGAGTGTTTTGCCCAAAGCTAGAGCTCTACCACTTTGAGACAGAGTGCCACTTCCAGTTGTTTTTTGTTTTTTGTTTTTGTTTTTGTTTTTGTTTTTGTTTTTGCCATTCCTGGGCTTGGACTCAGGGCCTGAGCACTGTCCCTGGCTTCTTTTTGTTCAAGTCTAGTCTTCTACCTCTTGAGCCACAGCGCCACATCTGGCTGTTTTTTCCTGTTTATGTTGTGCTGAGGAATCGAAGCCAGGGCTTCATGCATGCTAGGCAAGCCCTCTACCACTAAGCCACATTCCCAGCTCCTGCTTCCAGGTTTTGAGTGGTAAATTGGAGCTAAGAGTCTTTTTTTTTTTCTTTTTTCAAATTTTTATTATCAAACTGATGTACAGAGAGGTTACAGTTTCATACATTAGGTGTTGGATACATTTCTTGTACTGTTTGTTACCTTTTCCCTCATACCCCCCTCCCCCCCCCCCCTGGAGCTAAGAGTCTTATGGAGACCTTTCTGCCTGGGTTGGCTTCCAACTGTGATCTTCAGATTTCAGCCTCCTGAGTAGCTAGAATTACAGCTATGAGCTACTGATGCCCAGCTAAAGGTACAACTTCCTAAATGGCTATTTTGGGGGTAAATATTTTTGTCATTTTTAAGTAGCTGTCCATAGGAGTTGCAGTTGAACAAAGCAGTTTATGGATATAACATCTTGATCATATTCACCCCATTAATCATTCCTTCCCATCCCTTCCTACCCACATTTCCCCTTATTCTTCTCAGTTTTGTAGGATATTTATTCATTGCTTTCTTGACTGCATTCTACCCGACCTATTTTCCCCCCAGGGGCTTTAGAAATATTTAACTTAGACCAAAGTTTATTACTTCATAATATAGTTTAAAATGGTAATTTTGTTTTTGCTATTTTCCAAGCTTCATTTGAGGCATCTAAGAGATCTCATATGTTCGCAGTCACCTAAACATTTTCATGTAAATTTTGATGTCCGGATTTTATTATTTTAGTTTCTATAGAAAATATTCTCTAGAGAAAAGCACTGTTCTAGTTTTGGTAAAGAAATAGAGAGCCATCAAGAAGGCCAGGTCTAGGGCTGGGGATATAGCCTAGCAGCAAGAGTGCCTGCCTCGGATACACGAGGCCCTAGGTTCGATTCCCCAGCATCACATATACAGAAAACGGCCAGAAGCGGCGCTGTGGCTCAAGTGGCAGAGTGCTAGCCTTGAGCGGGAAGAAGCCAGGGACAGTGCTCAGGCCCTGAGTCCAAGGCCCAGGACTGGCCAAAAAAAAAAAAAGAAGGCCAGGTCTAGAGGTACATGAACTGATGGAAAGGTGAATGCTAGAATGAGACATTCATCTCTATATTTTTGTTGCACTTTGAAAACAAAAATGTACTTGGGCTCTTATCATGTTAACCAAAAATAATCCATTTCTCAGTCAGTCTCATTTCACTACAAGCAATAATTTTACACACAGGTGCCAGAGGCTCTATAGAGTTCAAAAAAAAAAAAAATCCAGTGTTGATCTTGCAGCCCTCTTGCAGTGTACTTTGGTGGTGTAATCTTTCACTCACTGACTTGAGTGGAAATCTCATTTCTCCTTGTAAGTCCCTTGTTCTGAATTGTAATTAGTTTACTTTGTTGAATTTTTCCAATATCTTCTCTTTTTCCAGTTTCTTGTGGTTATTTTTTTTATTGCCAGTCCTGGGGCTTGGACTCAGGGCCTGAGGAGTGTCCCTCCTCTTGTCTCTTCTACCAACACTAATCCCAATGCCATGCAGGATCCCAGCTATCTCCTCAGTAATCTTCCTGTCTCCATTCTTGGGCTCACACATTCTTGCAAAACATGGCCCTCAGACTGATGTGAAAATCTTTGATTTCCATAGTTTCCCCCATGGTACACTGCTCAATTACTTCTCATCTACAGAACAGGGTCCCACATATTCCTATCCTGTATCTCTTTCTCCTTGGTTTTGTCCATGCATTACTCTCTTGCCTCAACTCTAAACAAATTCTACATTAAAATGTATGGATAAGAAATATGGTTTCCCTCATCGGGAATAATTAGTACATGTCTAGAATAGTCATAGCATAAAAGCACAATAACTCAATAGCTAAGTATATACACATAAGATGATACTAAGTAAAATGAAGCCCAAGTTATGGAAATAAGTGGTTTACCAGTGTCGTCGTTATGTTCAATGTACCATCTAAAATTGTGCCACTTTCTCTTTTCTTCCCCAGGTTTTTACCCCTGAGGTCACGGTTACTGATTTCCGTACCCTGGGTACTGTATACGTGTTTATTGGAACTAGGGAAGGGAAGGGGAACATCCTAATGGAGAGACAAAGAGTGAAAGATGACCCAGTGCAACAGCAATACTTCAAAATTATATTCCATAGTCCAACTGTACAACTCATGGGCGAAGCACGTTGGGAGGGGGAAAGAAGGGAGAGAAATGAGCCAGTAGCTACCAAGTTTGAGGAAAAATTTACTCACTGCTTTATGTCTGAAACTGTAACCCCTTTGTACATCACTTTGACAATACATAAATTAATTCAAAAGGAAGAAATACTAAACTGTGAGGAAGATGTTTTTCCTTTAAATTTCTCTGCTTTTCTGAATACCAAACAAGTCTGTAGAGTTTTTTAGTGTATCATTCTAACCAGCTGTTTGGTGTCGGCTCTGTTATCTGAGAGCACCTTTGCGTCTCTCATTGTCTTTTGACATGGTTTACACTTGACTATCATATCTGCTTCAGATTCTAAGGTCACGTATACTGTGGTTGTGTTTGTACCACTGCATCTGGTGATGTCTGATTCAATATGAGCATGGAATGGAGTAAGCCTTGAGAAATAGGAGCCAGTTGAATGAAAGCAGCCTTTCTCCTTTCTCTGTGGTGTCATCTAGACAGGAAAATATTCCTAAAGGGGGATCTGAGAATAAACATTTCCCATTTTTCCCATAAGAGGAGAGAAATATATTCTATACATAGCATCAACCTGCTAAAGGGCACAATGAGACTCAGTCTTATTGGGTTAATCATCATTTAACCTAGGTTAGAGAATAGGTTGATTAAAAATCAATAAGATTGAGGGAGAGGTAATAAACAGTACAATAAATGTCCCCAAGGCCTAACGTACGAAACTGTAACCACTCTGTACATCACTTTGACAATAAATTAAAAAAAAACTCAAGAATTCTTCTGCACCTTTATCATTTAATAATGCTCAAGTAAAAGCTTGAACATGCTACGTGTTGCATACCGGTTAGAAATCACCTTGGTTAAAAGTTCATTTCTGGTTCTTTTACTCTTGACCACATCTTCTCAGTACCTTCACTGAGAAAGTTTGAAGGAAATAGAAATCAGAAAACTAACTCCAATTCCTGGTGGGTACAAACTCTTCTTCAGGTACCTCCTTGTATGGTAGGTGCTCATATCATTTGATTAAATTAGGACTCAAAACTATCCACTCATCCTCCATAGCTATGGTCTTCTTTCACTTGATTAGACTCATTAATAGTAGTTATGGACTCCGGAAGTGGGAAGTGGGTCCGGGCTTGGCCTGTGCTCGGTGAGGACCCCAGGCAGGGTCGGGCCGGGCTCCAGGACGCTCAACGTCCTGTCCGTCCCAGGCCCCAGCTCCCAGCAGCAGCGTGCCACCTCTGGGGGCCACAGCACGGTCCCTTTAGAGCAAGGCAAAAGTCTAACGGATTAGATGCGACCGGTCACAAGTGGAAAAGACCTCACAGGCTTGAAAAGGAAGCTGGTTGAAATCACTGAAGAAGAACTGAAGCAACACCCCAAGAAAGAGGATTGTTGGATCTAAGAGGGCCTGTTAAAATGTCAGCTCATACCCGGAATATCACGCTGGTGGAGAACATGAACGCGTGAGAGCTGCAGGAGCAGGTGGCACTGATCTTTTCCAGCAGGTTCACCGTTGGGTCAATTCGAAATCCATGCTGAAGGAATGCCTGGTTGGCGGCATAGCAGTGAAACCCACTGCCACCAAAGGTTTGCTTCCGAAGAGGCCGTTGACAGATCCGCCTGGCAACGGAGAGTCCCGCTTCTCCAAGCTCTCACTGGTTCCGATCACACTCTTTCCTCACTGTCGTCATATATGCTCAGCAGGATATCAGTTTAGAATCAGTGGTCATTGATCATCAGGGTGGTTCCTCTAGAGCAGATACAATCAGGAAGGACTATGTGGGTCTTATCCATATCCGGCTAAGCCCTGAGGCTCAGGAAGACTTTTCTGTGCGGGTTGTGGAGAACGTGGGGAAAACAGCGATGATCCTGAAGAAAAGGGACAGTCCCTCGTGGAAGTGCCCTGGCCATCCCCTGGAGCAGCCTAATTCATTTATTCCAAGTTGAGATGCAGGTCTGCCCTACAGGAAGGGCCGCCTGGTTTCCAAGGCAGCAGTTGCTCCTGACAGGACACAAAGCTCTTCTGTGGGGCGCGGCCTGCAGGCGCCCATCTGCAGGTAACGGTCGGGCCCCATGTCTCTCCCAGGCTAACGGTCGCCACACCAATAGTAAGGCCATACACACCAGCATCTGACTCCTCCGTCTCGCAGTTCAAAGATCCCCTTCTTCCTAACAATAAATACATGGACTTTTGGATCCAATTCCTCCTTCCAGACTCTTCACATGACAGCTTGATCATCTTCAGATGGGAGGTTTGGTTTCTGTAAGCAGTCCTGAGGGCACTTTTAAAATATCCAAACTGCAGGAATGAGAAGATCTCTTTTTATGGGCAGCGGGAACGGGCTTCACACCGATGGTTAAAACTCTGAATTATGCTTTGACTAATATACCCAGTCCCAGGAAGATAAAGTTGATGTTCTTCAATAAAACAGAAGATACAATTTGGAGAAGCCAATTGGAGAAATTAGCAATTGACAATGAAAGATTTGATGCTGAATTTGTTCTCTCAGCACCTGCTCTGGAATGCAATGGCAAAGGAGGATACATTTCACCAGCTCTTCTTTCTGAGTGTTTGAAAAGAAATCTAGAAAACTCTATAAATTCCTCCTGTGCATTTGTGAACCAGCGCCAAGCACTGAACGCAGGATCGGGTGGCTGCACGATCTTCACTTTTCCGCGGATGAGATCCATAGATTAACGGCATCATGAACTTTCTCTGTCTCAAATTCAACCGGGTTATCTTCCGAGAAGATTGGCATTTTTGTAAGTGACCCTTTCTTGTATGTCCTGAACGTTCACTAGAGTCCAGGCTTCCATTATACGATTATTTGCGTTATCTCTAGGTTTCTTTCTGATAAAACCTCCTGTCTTTGTTTAGCTAAAAGCTTCCTATGTGAATGAAAGGCTAAGTGAGAAGTTTGTTAAAATTTTGTGCCTTGAGAAATAAAGAATCCATGTTTTTTGGTATTTGCTTGAACAATCACTATGTTATATGAGCAGCTTTTCCATTCACCTTTCTGCCAAGGATACAACTATATTTGGATCTTTAATACTAACTTTCACCTGAATATTGTTTTTTTAGGTTTGTTGTTTTTGGGGGTTTGTTTGTGGGTTTTTTTTGCAGATCCTGGGACTTGAACTCAGGGCCTGAGCACTGTCCCAGGCTTCTTTTTGCTCAAGGGTAGCACTCTACCACTTGAACTTCAGCAACATTTCCAGCATTTTTTCTGTGTGTGGGGTACTGAGGAATCGAACCTAGGTCTTCATGTATACGAGGCAAGCATGCTTTCGACCAGGCCATATTCCCAGCCCCTCCCCTGAATATTTTAAAGCAAAAAAGGATTGTTTCTTTAAAGTTATGTACTCAAATTCAAAATGAAAGCAAGAACATTATTTTCTACGATTTTCTTTAGCTGACACATTATTCTAGCATTGTGACATTTAAAAAATGTTGCAAAAGTCTTTTCTAAAGATACTGTTATAAACGGATGCTTTCCTTACAATGCAGAAGAAAGAATTTCTGAGGACATAGTTATGCAAGAATAATCACAGGGAGGAAAATTGATAAAGCCAAATGATTTATTGTCTTTAAAAATATACACATGCAGAGAAATTGACTATGTATTACAAATTTCAGATTTCTAATTTATTCATATGCTTTCTCTTATTCTTAGTTATCATCCTGGTTTTGCTCTCAAAGAGTAACAGTCTCTTCCTGAAAGAGTAGAATAGAATTTGCAGTCTTCTATCCTTCTTTCTACCAATGAAAACATCTCAAAGCTTCCAATTTTCAATTAAATGATTGAAACAAAAATTGCACAATCATATTCTTCTCTTAAACTATAATGATTTGTAATATAATCCATTTTGAACAGTCTATACAGTAAGTGCTCAAAATAGAACACCCACACAGATTTCTCTGTTGATGATGTCCAAATGGTTTGAATCTATAGGAACAATAAAGTATGATAAGAAAGTCTCAATCTGGCTTCTTATCCCAACAATCCCCTTTTCCCCCTTCAGTAAGAAGTATAATTTAACTCAGCATCTGTTGTGTTCTAGACACACAGACAGAGGATTTAGAGTCTGTAGTCAGCCTTTGAGCCATTCTTCTGCCAGCATCTGCACGCCTTTCACTCCTCAAACTCAGCCGGGATAATTGAGCTTGTGACCACAGGGGACAGGGAGAGGGAAAATTGTCCGATAGAACTTCTGATTGTTCAGGTCCTTCTTGAGAGAGTAATTATTTCAAATTCATCATTTTTTTTCAGTTTGGACCAGAACGGGATAGGGCGTTCATTGCCCAAGCTCTGAAGATGTCTGTTGGAGTCCTCTAGGGGGCACGGCAGCCCAGCCTCTACAGCGAAAGGTTCCATGTGGTCTTCCAGTTGGACTTCTTTGAAACCATCCTGCTACTCACTAGATTCAGTCTTCATGG
Source organism: Perognathus longimembris pacificus (assembly GCF_023159225.1). Lineage (NCBI taxonomy): Eukaryota > Metazoa > Chordata > Mammalia > Rodentia > Heteromyidae > Perognathus > Perognathus longimembris. Next base: position 65,951,411 of record NC_063167.1, on the reverse strand, counting down.
GGCCTGCCAAGTCTGAAGTGGTGTCAACAGCAGGGGGCTCAGTGTCTGCTGGCATCTTGTCCTGACACTCAACGCCTTCAACTGCAAGACGCAACAACAGCTCTTTTAGCTCCTACTGCTGCTTCTTCTCCTGGGACAGCAGGTGGACATGCTCATCTTTCTCATGATGCAGTGTCTCCAGGACTTCCATCTGCTCTTTACAGGCAACGATGGACTCTTTGATGGCGGTGATGTGCTCTGACAGCCGGCTGCATCGCTGTTACAGGTCATCCACTTGACTCTGGAAGTCCACCTTGTCAGTCAGGTCGGGGATGAAGCAAATTGGCAGCTCCCACTTGAAAACCTGTGTGTCCCGCTTCCTCTTCCCAAACAGGCCATGAGTCCTCATCCTGAGGAAGAGGGCCTGTTGCTCCAGCTTGGTCTGGCACTGGGCTCCCAGGTTGGCTAGGCACGTGCAGGGGGCCTGCTGCTCCTGGAGCTGCTGGCTGACTTTTACCTTTTTAGATTCAGCAGCTGATAGTGCTTTCTGGTAAAAAATACCTCATGACTTCAGGGATGTCCACATCATCAGGGATGTTCACGTCGAGTGAAGTTGCCTCCTCCTCCCTTTCTTCCCTATTGCTCACTCCTTGGCCTTCTGGAGGGAAAGCCAGGAAGCTCAGCTGGGCCTGCAGTTGCTCCTTCTGTTGCCTTGCTGCTTCTAGGCACTCCAGAGTGTCTTGTAACCTTTCCGTCTGGGCCAGCAACTTGCTCTGTAGTTGCTCCTGCTTCAGCTTCTCCAGCAGCTGGGTCTGCCTCTGCAGGCTCTGTGAGCTCAGCTGCTGATTAGAGGCTGTGTGCTGATCACAGGTAGCTCTGAGTTCTTGTAACTGGGTCCAGTACTGGTCATGCAGCTCCTGCAGCTCCTGAGCTGCTTGGCTCACTATCTTAGCCACCTCTTTCCATTTGGGCAAATCCTTCTCTTGCTGCTCTAGCTTCTCCTGCAGATGTTTCTTCAGGTGCCTCTCTGGGCTCAGGACACTGGCAAGCTCCTCCTTCTCACTGCTCAGCCTGTGGAAAGCATCCTGCAGCTGCAACAGCCGATCTTGGATCTCTCTGTCATGCACATGTGTGCATCTTGCTGTCTGTTACCCTGTGCTGATCCTCGGCATGCCGAGGAATGGGTTCCTCAGCCTTTTTCTCCAGTTTCCACAGCCGCTTCTGTTGCTCCAGGTTCTGGAGACAGGGGCCGTGTTTTTCCTGCACCTGAATGTGAAGCTATTGCTTCAGGTCCTTAAACTCTTTCTGCATCTGGAAGGCCTGGGCCTGCAGCTACTGCTCAGCCTGAGCCAGTCCTGCAGGGCACCGCAGCGCTGCCAGTTGTTTTTTCACTTCCTCCAGCTTTACCTCCACTTCCAACACCTGCCTCTCCCCTTGCTCTCCCTCCTCTCTTAATTGCTTCATCTCTTCCAATTGCTGCTGGACCATCTCTTCTCACATGTCCCTCTCCCTCCTTAGGTACTTGGCAAAGGTGTCTCTTTCCGACCTCGTCATCTTCACCAGCCTTCTCAGGTTGTCCACTTGCATTTTGAGCATATCCCGCTCCTCTAGTGCTTGTTGAAGCTTGTCAATTCTGTTCTTCATGTTGACCTTCTGGGTCCAGAGCACTTCCAGCTGCCTCTGCAGATCACTGTTTCCTCCCTCCAAATCACAACTCCTGCTCTTTTCCTGGTCTTTGATTTGCTGTAGATTCTTCTTTTTAGTGTAATCCTGCTGGGTGGTGACTGTGGACAATGCCCTCTCTAGCCCTCCAATGTGCTGCTGCAGCCTGCAGGCGGCTGGTGAGACCTTCATTCGCCATTTTTCTCATGTTGGCCACCTGATGCATGTGGGCCAGGGCAGAGTGTAAATTTTCGTGAAACCAACATCTGTGTAGTTAGCTTGTGGACTACCAACTGTTTTCAGTGCTTCTCACTCACGGACTCTCTTCCAATTCTCTTTTGGTTGTTCATGCTGCAGGTTTTTCTTTTCATTCAGTTGTTTGATCTCGCGGGAGAGCTGTTGGTTTCTTAACTTGCTGGAGTCCAGGGCAAGCACCAGTGTTGGTAGCACCTCTGCATATCCTCAGTGTTGTTGGGACCTGTAAGACTCTCGACCCTGGCACCTCTGAGGCTGCATGAAGGCAGGGGAGGCTCCGGGGAGGTTTGGTCTTTGGCTAGATCCTCAGTTAGTAGACCATCCCCAGTGGCGATAGTCTTGGGGTGACAGCCCTTTATAGTTTTCTTGTTTGTGTTGAGTTGTGCAGGTCCTCTTACAGGACATTTCTGCTGGTATTCTTGCCATAGTTGATTTCCTGCAGCTGGTTCATTTTGTCTGTTTTGCTCAGACCTCGGAGCAGGGAAGACAGAGGGGCCACATTCCCAGGCGGTTTGAAATCACCTCTACAATCACTAACAATGTCTATTTCCTACTGTAACTCCTAACTCACTCTGATTCTCACAGTCACCACTCAGCCACCTCTACCTCCCTCAATGGCTGGGAGTGGTGTAAGCCAACAGAGGGAACACCAGTGCTACTAGGCAGCAGAGGATGTGGGCGTGGCCCCAAGTCTGGCATCCCATTGGTCAGAGAGAAGTGTGAAATAATAGAGGGTGTGGCCAGAATCTTGTGATCCAGGCAGAATGGGTGGAGTCCTGATGACAGCCGCTCCTGCAGCCCTATCAGCATCTAAATCTGTACAGGGTGCTTGTGGGCAAGACTGGGACTTGCTTTAGCTGGATAGGTGCTCAGTTTTACATGTACCTTTCCTGGTTTCCCTCACACAACAATTGTGGTCAATAACTAGACCCCCACAGCTTGCTCCAATGACTGAGGCCCCGCCCCCTCAAGCTGGTGATCATATTCCCCACTGGTTTCCATGTCCAATCAAATCATCGATTTGATTCTTTTTGGGGGCCAGAGCCCCCCCTTCCCAATCAAACAAGGAAGGTACAGAAAATCCAGCAGATAGGAACAGGCTGCCTGTACAAAGATCTGGGCAGAAGGGCTACAATAACAGTGAGAACAAGGAGGGGTAACCACAACAAAGAATCCTGTCCCTGTTGACCACATTATTTAACACCTGGTAAGTCTTATCTTTAGGGGAATTTCTGAATATCCCTGAAGAGTCCATCATGAGCCATCTGTTGGATATTGTCCCACTGCCTTTTTCACATGAGAGTGATGGATGCCTGATATTTTCCTGTATCTTCAATAACTGACGGTGTCGTTGGCACTGCGGAGTTATGTCCTTGTCAGTTGGACTCCAATTCAGGAGCATGATGCCCTTTTACCCAATCTAGCTGTCCAGAGAATAAAGCGTGGGTGGAGTTTTTCTAAGGGGTGCCAGTGGGCCTCAGCCACCAAAGGTCAGTCATGTGAAAGAACACCTTGCCTAACCTGCAGTGACTGTTCCAGCTGTTCTGAACTCTGATATGAATTCCAGTTTATTCTTAAGGCCTTAGCTAAAAATTGAGTATCTTGGGTGGTGAAGGCCTGGACATGTCACACCCCACTGCTATGGATAAGCCAAATTGTGGCATTATTTCATGAAGTAATTATTTAACTGCGACCTGAGTGGTTTCAATATTCGTCGGGAATTCCTCAGCCCAGCTTGATAAATTGTCCACTAGTACTAACAGATACTGATACCCATACTTTCCAGGCTTTACCTCCCTGAAGTTCACTTTCGTAAAGTCACTACATGAGGTTCCTCATATACATGCCCTCTTACTTGTTCCTCTTTCCAGCATTTAACTCACTGGTTGTCAAGACAGTTTGAGGCAGTGGCCCAGAGCAATTTAAATATAGACAAGGAAGGCTTGAGCCTGTGACCATTTTTCACAAGTTCCTTCTCCACACTTGCACACTTGCTACTACTGTTTGTCATTCCTCTTTCTTTAATCCTAATGACTAGTGGATCTAGTGGCCCCACTGCCTTCAGGATGGCCTCCTAAGTTGCTTGGTTAGCCTAATTTTTTCCCTGAACTTCAGGGGACATTAATTTCTTTAATGCCTACTTAGTGCTCTGAACCTCAGTCTGGAACTTGGAGACTTCTTCCATTTTTTCTCCCAGCCTTGCTTTCATCATCCCAACCTTCTTCTCAAAGGCATCCTTTGCCTGATAGTATCCTGCCAGCGGCACTGAAGAATCCCTTTGACTGTCCAACTACTAAAGGCAGCTCTGTGGCCACATCCATCCCTTTGCCCTTCTCCTTGTTCTTGACCTGATGCACTTTCTGCTCATGGGGCTGTTGCTCCAGCTTGTGCTCTTGGTGGTGTTTCATGGCCAGCATCTCCTGTTGCTGCTGAAAATGCTCATGCACCTGAGCTGTATACTGCTGTGACAGCACTTACTGTTGCCTCTGGAACTGGGCGATGATGATCTGCCGCTTCGGTATTAGACTTCACGTGGCAAGAATCTCGGTAGTCTTTTGGGCCTTTTCCTCTAGCAGCTTTTCTTTCTCATTCTTCACTTCAGGGTTTTTTTGGGACCCATCTTTCAGCCGTTTATTTTGCTCTTCTGTTTTTTTGCCTAGTGCTCTTTCTGTTTGCCCAGCATTCCTCATCAGACCACCTGTGTCCTTAAACTCATTCTGAAGTGTGGCAATTTCCTTCTAGGGCCTGTTGTTTTCCAGTTCACGTTTCTTGGCCTCTTCTTCTCTGACACGCCACTTATGTGTCTGCTCTGCTAGCCTCTCTTTCATTTCAACAAAGTTGCATTTTAGAGCCCCTAGCTCCTCATCAAGTTTCTTAGGAGAAATGAACACAGTTTCCTGGGGTCCAACGTGCTTATTTAACCTGTCATTTTTCCATCTTTCTCCTCCTTGGACATTCCCTATTCGAATGTCCATTTTTCTTGCAATAAGCACAGTGTTCTCATCCTAGATGTGCCCTAGTAAAGGTCTGGGTTAATCATCATTTAACCTAGATTAGAGAATAGGTTGATAAAAATCAATAAGTATGATTGAGGAGGTAACAAACAGTACAAGAAATGTCTCAAAGCCCTAACATATGAAACTGTAACCACTCTGTACATCATTTTGACAATAAATAAGAAAAAAATCATTAAGAATTCTTTTATACCTTAATCATTTAATAATGCTCAAGTAAAAGCTTGAACACGAGGAGGAAGATGGTGCCATCACAGTAGGGAGGCACCCCCACTCGCTCCAACCAAATAGTGAGCTGGGAACTCCAACACCCAATGTCCCATCTAGAGACCAGCAACCCCCACAATCAGAACAAATAAACACAGGAAATGAAAAAGAGCAAAGAAAGAAAAGCCTATAATCTGCACAGAGCCAGAAAATCTCCGGGGTACCCTCCCCACCCCGGCCCGAAACAGGCCAGGCCTGGAAAGCGGCCCCGTGCCAGCAAATGGGACCACAGATCATCAGTGACCACAGAAGCAACAACAGAAAAGTTTTGCCATGAGTGCAGAGACGAGGCAGCAGGAGGTCCACAGGCCCCAGACTACATGCAAACCAGACCACCGAGGCGGATGGGGGCGCAGGATCGAATGGCTGGGGAACTGGGCACTGTGGATGGGGAGAACTGAGACCGCCCCCGCCAAAGGATCGATCACCACACCCCAGCTCGGAAAAGCCCACAGCAGCGCGGGACACACACACAATCCAGGACCGGTAAGTTCCCCATTGTCCCTTCCCCCAATGGGAGATCAGCTCTGGAAGAGACACAAAACCTCATGTAGAGCCCATCACAAGGGGACAAAGAAACTAGAGCTCCCTCCCTTCCCTTCCCTGCCCAGAGGGAACAAAAAGAGCCCCATATCTGGTGGCTCTAGGACCCTACAGTTCCGGAGAGGACAAAGGAGTTAGCAGCGGCAAAGCAGTGCCCAACAAAGTGGCTGGGAGACACCTTAGGCCAGAGTCCCCCAAAACCCCAGCTGAGGAGCCTGAATCTGTCCGCACCAGCCCCCCCAGCAGGGACCTGGGTCTGGTAGGCATTTGAACGCCACCTGAGGCACCCTGGTATGCACGGACTTTTTGAACAACAGTCATAGGCTGGCTGGTGTACGATACCTGCCCAGCAGGGTCACCTGTGCCCCAGCAAATGCCACCCCCACAATGGAGGCACAGAGGGTCCGTGGGCACCAACCCACACCCAGAGACTTGAACCTGCTGGGGACCACACATACCAACCCCACAGTAGATTCATGAGAGGGCACAAGCACCCTCCAACAATCCGGGACAGCATGCTCCCAAAAGAAGCACAAGATCTCACACGTACATGCCGCCAAGATGGCCAGCGTGGGTCAGTGTGCAAGCCCTCCAGCAGGAGGGTCTCACATTCACTCCCCCACAGGAGCGCACAACTGGGCAAGCTGCTCCTCAGTGGTGACGCCTGCTCTGATAGGCGCTCTCTGCACAGGTGGGTGGGCCACCCCTCAACAGGAACACCTGCTCTGACACACACTGCACAGATGGGCCAGCCACGCCTCAGCGGCAATTCTCAATCTGAGAGGTGAGCTCTCTTGAGCCATAGCAACTAGAGGGGAAAGAATCAAAGAAGAGAAATGTCTCCATGCCATGCTGAATCAGCGACCCACAAACCCCCAACAGGTGCCACAAGGGTGAGCACAACACAGTGGCAGAGAACAGTCCTGCAGAGAAAGACACAGAACCCTACCCACTTTTAACTGCGGTGAGGGTAACCACCTCAGAAACAACCGAGGCAGTCGTGCTTACCCATAGTGCAGTAAGGTTCAACAGCCGAACTCAAACCCGGAGCCAGGATACAAACAAGTCCCCGCTGACAGACCAGTGGGAACCAGCACAAAGCCCAACCAAGGCCGCCACCTACAGGCCACTGAAAGTGCAAAACTTCCAGATGCATAAATCACAAAGAAATATTACTAATTTTATGAAAGGTCAAGCCAACTCGCCAGCTCCAAAAAGTAGTATGACCCAAGAGGAGATGGAGAATATAAGACCAACTGAGGCTAAGATAGCAGAAATTATCGAAAGCCCCAGGAACAAATTCAGGAAACAATTCCAGGAGTTTAGAATGGAAGTCTCGAAGGACCTTCGGGAAGTCAAGAAAGAAATGGAAGCAAAAATAGAAACAGTCTACACCTCTGTTAAAGACCTTAACATCCTGAGAAATGAAATGCATGAAAAAATAGATTCAAAACACAACTCATAAAAAAAAGAAATTACCATAATGAGAGCTGATCTGGCAACCATAAAAAGCTCATTCACCTGGATGCAAACCACACTCAAAGCCACATCACAAAGAATTGATCATCTTGAATCTCAAGTCTCTCTTTTGGATGATGATTCAGCTGATAAGGACCAGAAGACTACCACACTCCAAGAAACTGTCAAACTCCAGGGCAGACTAATCCAGGAGCTAGTGGACAGGGAGAAGAGATATAATCTGCGTATAATTGGAAGAGATGAAGGAGAGGAGTACCAGAGCAGAGATATACATATTCAATAGAATTATTACAGAGATTTTCCCCAATCTCAAAAGGGAAAACCTGACCCAAATAACAGAAGCATATAAGTCACCTGGCAGACTGGACCCTAGAAGATCCTCCCCCAGACACATTAAAATCAAGGCCTCAGATTTCAACAATAAGGAGCAAATTTTGAATGCCGCCAAAATGAAGAAAGAACTATATTACAATGGAAACAAAGATCAGAATCACGCAGACCTCTCCACACAAACTTACAACGCATGAAGAACCTGGAAAAACACAATCCAAGTTCTCCAGGCCAGTAACTCCCAACCCAGAAATAGATACCCAGCAAAATTAGAATTTACCTTTGAGGGCAAAACCAGATCTTTCCATAGCAAAGAAGAACTAAAGGATTGTGTGAATAAAAAACCAGCCTTACAGAGAATTCTAAGAGGGAAACCCCACCCAACAGAAAACGTACAGGACCCCCAGACAAACAAAGAAACTGCAGTAGCCAGAGCCCAACAGGAAGAGCAGCTCAATAAAGACAAGAAAGAAGGGAGAGGAAACACAGCCTAACAGGAAAATAAAAGGTAATAAACCACACCTATCCATGATCTCTTTGAATATAAATGGTATAAATTCTCCAGTAAAGAAGAGCAGACTGACAGAGTGGATGTGTAAACAAAAAATTGCTATCTGTTGTCTTCAAGAGACCCATCTTACAGCAAGGGACAAAAACAGGAGTAATATCTTCCAAGCAAACGCACCCACCAAAATGGCAGGGGTAGCCATCCTGATTTCAGACAAGCTAGATTCTCATTAAAATCAGTTCAAAAAGATAAAGAAGGGCACTACATTTAAATACAAGGAAAAATCCAGAATCAAGATATCACGGTGATAAATTTATACTCACCGAACAAAAGAGGCCCTAACTTTGTCAAACAAATTCTTTCAGAAACACAGAACAAGATAGACCCAAATATAATCCTAGTGGGAGATTTTAATACTCCACTCTCTCGAAGAGACAGATCCAACACACAGAGGATTAGCAAGGGAGCTGAAGACCTAAGTAACACCATATCCCACATAGATCTGACAGATCTGTACAGATTTTTCACCCTACAGAGACCCAATAGACATTCTTCTCAGCAGCCCAAGGAACATACTGCAAAATACATCATGTCATAGTCCACACAAGGAACCTCAGCAAATACAAGATTACTGACATTATTCCATGTATTTTATCTGAACACAGTGGAATCAAGGTAACCCTCAATAACAAAAGATACCACAGAGACTACAAAAACATGAAAGCAATCCACAACCTCTATAGTCCCAATCAGCACCAGAACAAGAGTTTAACGTTCGCAAACCTGGGATGATGAACTGTCTCTTCCTTGGAGATATAAATTGTCTTTGTATTTTATAATGGAGGATGGAAGAGAACATATGTTCTGACTCTTCAGAGCACATGTGTAGTACTTGGTAGTAAAGATTCCTATAAAAGCAGCTACATTTTGGAGATACCACATAGAGAGCAATCGTTTTCTGTAATTATTTGAAAATTCAGGGTTCAGATAATTCTTGGTATTATCACAACTCTGCCTTTTGGATCTCCTGAAATGACAGCTTTGAACAGTGACTTTATGCCCCTTATCCTGTGGGACTAATAGGGTCTCTTCATATGAGTTTGTGTAATAAATTACCACTGACATCCTGAAAGCTTAGGAGTATGAGTATAAAGAGTTTGTCTACAGGTATATAGTAAGTAGTATACCTAAGAATTCAACAAATTTTAGATTCTTGGAACAACAGGCTCTTAACAAGTTCTGACATCTGGTGTAGATGTAGAAGTCACATGAGAGAGAATTTTCTCATCAATGTGTTGTCTCCATCCTTCCTATTCTTGATTTTGTACATGCCCTAGTCTAGAAGTCAACCAATACAGTTAGCAGCTCTTCTTATCCCTAGGAAGATAACTGGGCACATGAGCCATCAGAGGCCCCCTGTGGTCAAGACATGCTGGTGGCTCCATGAGTTTTACTGTCTTATGATAATAACATTCACCAAGCCTCTAGAGGTTGTCCTAGGCGTCTTGATCTCTCATTGCTATGGACACCAGGAAGCCTGGCTCAATAGCATCTCCTAATGTCATTCTTGGCCTACAGAGGATGGCCAGTGCTGAGGTTGTAACTGGTGTTTCACTCGTGTTCCTTACTCCCGCGAGCCTGCTTCACTAAAGAAAATGTGATGCAAGCCAAGCTCAAAAGAGTCTGTGCCATTTCCAGGAGTCTTTTCCAGAATATGAAATCCTTAACCATGGGATCCAACATCAAAGTGTCCTTCCCTGGTTATGTTAGGTCACATGACCTTTTTCTTGAATGAGCCTTTTGAATCTGGTGTTCTATTTTCCTCTTCAAGCTGCACTGGGAATGGACCCTAGACACTTAACCTCAGTAAAAAGAGGAAAGTTGTTGATGACAAGCATCTTAATTTTCTACCTCAAGAGTTTAGCATTCCCTCAAACAATGAGCAATGGCTCTCCATTTGTAGAAGGTAGGGGCTTGCTTTTGCTATTTCTGGGTGCTTTTAGTGAAAAGAGTTGTATGTTCATCTGCACAGACTAACTCTGCCTTTATGTCTGAATATTAATCCTTCCTTATTGGGTCCTTGACTTTATCATGGAGACCTCCTTGCACTGTATTTGGTCTTTTTATTGTAGCTCTGCTATGTTTGAAATCTAGAATCTAAAACCCTGTAGCTTTAAGACTTGTTAGTACTTAAGGCTAGTTTGGAGACCTTCTGGCAAATGTGGTTGTCTTGAGTCCATTGGGCACTCAACCTTTGCTGCACGTCAGCACTAATTTCCATAGCAAATACTCGACAAAACATGATTACCATTAGACATGGATGTTCATGTATTATATGAATGTATATCCCATTGCCCAAGTGTTTCCTCTTCAGTGGTACCATGGTATCATGGTGCCACCGCATGTCACTGCCTAGGAGTTATCACCACTCTTTACCTCCAGCACTGAGATGCTTGGTGCCATCAATTCTGAGTGTTCAGACTTGGTAATCTTGGCTTGCTTGAAAGCAGAGTGTTAGTACAAAGTGGCCTGTTTGGGGATTGATTTTCACAGAGCAAGAGTTAAGGGAGTTCAGCTGTGTTATAGGACTTCACTTTCCTGGGCAGAGGGAGCTGGATTCTAGTGAAACCTGGTTAGAGGGGGGTGAAGGCAACTTGTCTCTCTGACTGCAGGAAACTCAGGAAGCAGGCACAGTGATCTAATGAGCTTAAAATTGGTAGACTATTGCCATCAAGGGTTTTGTCTGACATCTATTAGGATGTCCTAGTGGAAGGATGTTGGGGTTATTAGCCCGCCACGCTCCCCTGACCTGTGGGAGAGATGGGGAAGGCACACCCCGAGCAGATGAGCCAAGAAAGGAAAGGGCGGACAGACCGCCTGCACCCAGCCCTCCCTCACCAGAGGACAATCAGAAGTATCTGGGAGTCAAGTTAGTGCAAGTTCTCATTTATTGAGAGGAGCACAAGTAACTTATAAGGCACAGGAGCCAATCAGATTAAAGACTGACAGGTGCACACACACCCTTCCCCTTCCTATCTAGGGACTGTAAGGGGAAGCATGAGCTGTTCCTAGCCGGGGACCAATCATACAGGCAGCCAGATTTTTTGTCACAGCCCACAGAACCGTCTCCGGGTTCGCTGTCAGGCACCATCTTAGACACACGTGGCCCCAGGACTGAGAAACAGGTGGGGCCAGCTAGTTGACTTCCTCTTTCTGAAGTAACATGTCCGGGCATGTCCCACAGAGGGAGACATAGGATTTTTTTAAGGGAGAATTTAATCTGTTGCTTTTTATATCAGTTTGTATGTTTCCAGGAAACTGTTGCAAGCTCTGCTCACCCACTCTCAGCCTTGTTCACTTTCTAGCAAGGTAGCTGTAGACTCAGTGGAAATGCTCCTCTGGAGCAAAGTACTATGTGGCCTTCATGCTTCTTCTGAGGTCATAACTTTTCTGGTCAGTTTGATTTTCCAGGAAATCATGGCTGAAACTGAACAGGGGAAGGTGTAGTATCCCAGCCACCCAGGTGGGATTTGAGCCCATGACAAAGTTACTAACAATCAGACTAGGAGTCTTCAGCTGCACAGTATCTGTTCCCCACCATCAGGATTGTGGAGAAATCTGAGCTTCAGCAGGGCTGAAAAAAAGACAAAAACCACATGCAGACAGCAATGTACATGAAAGCAAGCAGGTGTACAGCAGCAAAGCTGGTAGTTAGTGATTCCCAATTTTGGGTTTAACTGATACTGATGAGAGCATATTCCAAGCTTCTGGGCTCTTCCTGAGTTTTACTGCTGTTTACTGAATTCCAGTAACCTGGTGTTAAAATCGCTAACTTTTTGTTGTTACTGAAAATGGCAAATACTTTTGTCGTGCCAAGTCGCGAGACCACCACCAAGAAGACCACTGAGACTCAGACATTCCGAAATGCAATAGCAATGCAAGACTTTATTTAAGCGGGGCCGCAGCCCAGGCCTTGTCCTACCCAACAACACAGCGGAGGTTAGCAGGCAGCCCAGAGCTACGATTACACAGGGCTTATAAAGGCAAAAGACCAAGTTACAGCAATCAGGTGTTAAAGCAAGCAAGATTACGGGAACAAATCTGATTGGCTCAGGGCTGGAGGCATTCTAGGAGCAGTTAGTTAAGCATTCCCAGTTGTTAGAGTTCTTGACCGGCTGGGCCCTAATAAGCTTGTCCTGGATTTGTTCACAGGGCCTGCTTATCTCAGGTTCACATGGTAAAGTGGGGTTTGCGTGGTAAAGTGGGGTTCACGTGGTAAAGTGGGGCCTGACTTCAAAGTCTGGCACTTCAGTTTAATAGCAAACAGGGAAAGGACCACTGGTTGGCCACATCCGTTACTTCTCATTCATACCTCCAATCTCCAAATCCTTCCTATCATCCCAAGTTTGAATATAGTCCTAGTTGGTTTGGTCAAAGACTGACCTTAAGGAAACATCCCTCAAAGACTGATTACTGTTGAAGAGATAATAAAACTCAGCACCTCTTTCACTGAAGAAAATACAAAAACCAAAAACTTGGTAAGAGAAAACCAAAATTCTTATAGCTGCCTGGAGAGTAGATCTTGATCTTTCCATTTTCACAGATCAACTCATATCCATAGGAGCCCATTGGATTAAAACCAAACTGAGTCCATTACTCATTCCCCCTCCTGCTCTTCCTATGGCTCTTCTTGGACCTTTCTGGAGACTTTGAGTGGCTCCTATGTCTGTGACTACGGTGATGACCAGGAGATTTGGGGCGAGATCTGTGCCTACGATCTCGGGACCTGCTTCGGTGACGTCTTGGACTCTTTCTCCGATGTCTTTCTTGGCAAGGAGAGGGGCTTCTTCTTTTGAGTGATGGACTCCGCCTTCTGGGTGACTGACTCCTGCTCCTCCTGTAGCACAGTGTAGGAGCATGCCGGGGCTTGTCTAGGTCTCGGTAACTTCTCCGACGGTGATCAGGTGATGGCACTCTTTCCAGCTTCTCATCTTCTTCTTCCTCCTCTTCACTGGATTGCACATCATCCATGTCTTCTAGAAGACTCACTCGAGGTTCCAGCTGCTCAGCCTCCTCAAGCACATAGCGTTTCTGTAGCCGAGGAAGAATAATATCACAGACTCTCTCACTGTGCAGTAGTTCATCAATGAACTCATCTACATGCATTAGTTCAAATTCTCCATTTCGGTTCTGGCTCTTGATTTTTCGATAGTCATTGTACAAAGGCTCCAAATACTTGTAGCAATCAATTGCGGTGCCCGTCAGCCTCATGTAAAGTGCCCCCAACATACGAACATACTTGAAATCTTCATTTTTAATAAATTCAACAATGATATCCTTCTCAGGTTGAATCTGAAGCATCTTCAAGGTTAAACACAGAAAGGGAGTTGGTTTTATGTTTCCACCTAAGACGCCACCGACAAACCTCAACTCCATGGCTTTATCCACTACAAGTTCAGCTGTAAGCCCAAAGCACTCTTCTTTCCAGTACTTAGACTCGTAGATTCGCGTCCGAATGATCTTCTCCACCAGATACTGAGGGTTGGTGCCATGGATGCTATGAGCATCCTTCACAGTACGGTTCGCCATTTCAGAACGCTTTCAGTCCCACTTCCAAGTTAAAAAAAGAAAAAAAAAAACGCGAGGGAGGAAGGGAAGAACCTACCCTGCTTAGGCGGCCTCTGGGAACCTGGAACTGCTGCTGAGAACTTCTGTGAGTTGTGCGGCAAGCCAAGCGAATCAATGCCGGTCTCTGCACAATGCCAGGAGTAGTTAAGCGCCCTTGGGTGGGCGGGGCGAGCTGGGGTGGTGACGCGACGCCTGTGGGCGGGGTTACGCCCTTTGGCATGAAATTTCCTTTGCTGCCTTTCCTGAGGGGTTCTGAGCCTGGGAGCTGCAGTGTTTGTGGCATGCAGCCGGTGGCAGCTAAAAAGGCTAGTAGTACTATGGCAAGTTATACTTGCCGGAGCCCCTGGAGCTGCCGAGGCGGTGGCAGTAGGAAGGGGAGGCTTGTGGTGGGCATAAGGAAACTTTGACGCCCGGTGAGTGCGATAGCCCGCCGTGCTGTACTGGAACTGTGAGCCTATGGAAAGGTGCATGGTCCCCGCAGACTGTCATTGACTCACTCAGCAGACATGCACCCTGTGCCCTCGGAGTGCCAGGCGCTGCTCTCAGGCCATTAGGAGAGGCCCTCGTTCCCCCCTCCGAGTTCCTGAAAGACCTCCGGGTCTGCCACCAACTGGGAGCTTGCACCTCAGAAGCAGGAACCACGAGCCCGTGGCCCTCAGCGCTGCCAAGAGGCTGAGTGGATGTTAGGGATTCATTTTACTAACGAGTTTAATTCATTTTGGCCATGGAGCCTAGAGGGGAGACTTTCCAAGGTGACTTTCTTTGGTGACCAAGACTCCCTGGCTCCTACCCAGGGCGTCTTTTCTCCGGATAACTCGCTAATTTACTTTTAAGTCTATTTCTGGCATTTCCTCCATCCCCAATGTGGCTTTGTATGTGGGCCGGTGTCCATTACAGTCTGGATGTCACAGAGATCTCATGACAACAGACATCTGAAGCATTCTGATATAACTTGTTCACTAAAAATGACCTGGATTTTGAGAAGCCACCTCCAAGCCTTGTTTCAAGAACTTTCTTCATTCATTGGCTATTTGAATGCTGTAACTATTACAACAGAGCTATTTACAGACTTCAGTATGGGTGTAAAGAGCTCTCTTGTAATCCTTGCAGCCTCTTTTCCCCGTGGAAATAGGTATATAGACATTTTGTACATGTAAATATTAATTTTACATAACTTATTTGGTGACCTCTTGGAATGGCTTTGGCCTCTCATGGGACAGGTAGAAATGGTGAGATACGGGCTGGGGATATGGCCTAGTGGCAAGAGTGCCTGCCTCGGATACACGAGGCCCTAGGTTCGATTCCCTAGCACCACATATACAGAAAACGGCCAGAAGCGGTGCTGTGGCTCAAGTGGCAGAGTGCTAGCCTTGAGCGGGAAGAAGCCAGGGACAGTGCTCAGGCCCTGAGTCCAAGGCCCAGGACTGGCAAAAAAAAAAAAAAAAAGAAATGGTGAGATAGTGTTGTCTCATTGTGTAATCCTACGGCGACAAAGATATTACAACCAATATTTTGTAGCTGAGTGGCAAGGTTCTACAAGCTAAGGGTTTTTTTTGTATTCCCACTTTGTACTCAACTACTGCATAAATATCAAACCCAGCCCTTGCCGTCCTTGAATCTAGCAAAGTGATGTGCAATCTGTTAGGTATTCCTGGAATAAATTCCACATGGGCATTATGGTATGTGTGTCCTTGCTGGGTTTGATTTGCTGGAAGCTGATGGATTTTCTTGCAACTCCTAGGTAAATGAGGCATTTTGGCACAGTTTCACGTATAGTTTTAGCTAATGTCAGAGTTACTGCATAGTCAAAACAGGTTTGGAAAACTTTTCTGAGGGGGCAGGGGCGACAGAGATCCAAGACACTGCCCTTCCCCTAAACCTGGGGCAGTGTGGGAGGGAGCCCCTCCCACCTTCCCACCTCAACTGGAAGAGAAGCAAGCAGTCCCCGCCTCTCGGATTTGGCCACATGTCTAATGGCGGAGGCCTGGCCCTTGGGGGATTGTGGTCCCCGCCCACAGAGGAAGTTTCATGACATCACCTGATGGGCAGCCCAGCTCAGTTAACCAGTCACCCCAAGTGCCTCCCCTTCCGCCTTTGTCACTGTAATAAATTCTTCTGCCCGCCCTCTGGGCGGGTGAGACCAGTTCAACCCTCAAAAAAAAAAAGCTTTTCTGAAATCTTAGGATCACTGAAGCTTCTGGTGTATAAGAAATTCTATAAACTTAGGGCATGCGATAATCAAGGTCCTGCCTGATGTGAAAACTAAGCATGCAGTGAAGTATTAGGGGAAACACTGAGAGGAAGAGGGAAAGGATCCTAGTATGTGAGAGCTGTCAGCAGTCTGCAACTAGCTCTATTACTAGAGCAATGGAGACAGAAGTTCTGAACAGTGAATGGGCAGGAGACGCCAGGCCTGCAATACAGTTTTAAGGACTGTTCTCAAACCAGAGGTCAGAAAGTATGTTCAAAGGAACATACTTGAATTGGTATTTGTGCCATGTGTGTTTACTCAGTAGCCACAAGAAGTTTGGCCCTGAAAGACCCTCAGAGACCCGCACCCAAGGACACAAACACGGACCACTGGATGCAAGACGCAAGAGGGTTTTATTCAGGCATGCCCGGGCTCCCAGGTACACGTGACCTCGAGATCCGCAAGGTTCGGGTCAGTGGCTGAGAGCCCCGAGCAGTCTTGGGGGTGACTTTTTATAGAACCTTACAGTCCGTTACAACAGAACCCGCACTTTTTCAGCCAGTAAATTCAAAGTATTACAACTAGGTCTGCACGCAGGCAGCCAATTCCTTTACATTTTAGCCAATCATCCCTTAGCAGGGAGTACATGCTGAGTTGCTTCTCTTCGGCCCTTGGTATGAGGGAATGACCCTTATCTGAGTTAACACATGTTGTTTGTTCAGACCAGGATGTCCAGCTGCGGGGGCCGGTTGAGCAGAATGCGAGCTTATTGATTAGCTTGTGAGGTTACTACTTACTTACCAAGGGGAGAGGGTAGGTAAGTGATAATATAATTTTCTTAGCAAAGCATATTTGTACAGAAGCCAGAAACTGCTTGGTTAGACACAAAATTCCGCTCCCTAACAGCCCCAAGATGAAGCAGTGACAGACTTTAAAACACGGCAGCAGGAGACCATGCTTTCATATTGGCTGAGGTCTCATACTTGACAGAGATGACTCCTAATACCTATGTCAGGCTTGTCTCTGACATAGCTTCAGACTTGGAGGAGAAATCTGCATGACACTATTGTAATTGTTTAGGCTACATGCTCCCACTGAACTGAAACAGGTTTCCTTGGAAGTGACACAGCACGGATGAAGGCAGCATTGTCCTTTAAATGCTTGCCATTGTTGCCACTGTTCAGGAATGAATGCCTAGTCTTCTGGGTTTTAGGCTGGTATGGGGCTCCTATGTTCAGAGCTGTGCTTGTGCTGATACACGGAGGAAATGAATGGCCAAGATGAGGGTGGGATTCTAGGGAATGTGGAGCTAGTGCTGACCAGCCTGCCATGGGCAAAATTGTCATTGATGGGTAACCCAGACTGTGCATCCTGCTCAAACCTGACATGAACACCCATCTGCTATGGTTCCTTTGAGCAGAAAGTCCGTGGGGTTCTTGGGCTTAAAGTCTCATGTGTTACCATTCCTGATTCAAAGGAGCACTTCAACCCAACATGAAGGATCTGGTCCATGGAGAGTAAGTGCTCAGGCTCTGCAATTAAGAGATATAGTTAGAGAAAGAATGCAGCCACAAATGCTACACTCTGTCTTTAACCCTCTTGAGTGGCTCTTGGTCAGGGCTGTAGTGTATCTGTATCAGAAAAGAGCTATTCTTTTTCCTGCAGTATGCTCCTGCATTACTTCTGGCATCAGGATATCCAAGGTCTCTGTACAGCTCTGCCCACTGATATTGGACTCAAACACAGCTAATTTTAATCCTTCTCCAAAGGCTACCATAATTGTTTTACCAGGAATTATCATCTTGGCCAGTGACCTACCTTGAAAGATAAGTAGACTCCCATAATAGATGCAAGGTGAAGTCAAAGATTTGACTCATTTCTCCCTCTTTGGACTATCTGTCAAGATATATGAAATCTTGCCATATGCAAGATTCTCCCATGGATTTGCACTCATACTTAACCAACTTTTGGAAGGCAACTTGAGAATGCTTTATGCTTTTGCCATGTTCAACATATGTTTTGGAGGTTCTGAGTCTTACAATCCTGAACTTCTCTTGAAGATGGGGCCAATGGACAGCATTTACTACTTCATGTCCTGGACGAAAGCTCTCCTCTCCTGGATAGACTTAAAGCAGAGCCATAGCTTCAGCTAGTATTTGCTGATGGAAAGGATGGGTTTATCTTCAAGTGCAGTGTTGTACAAGGTCATTAGGCTACAGCTTGCTTCTTTGGTTTCTTGGTCATTTAGCAATAATGGAGGTGAAACTTGTGTGGGGCACCTGACAAAATGGAAATGTGTACTTGTGGCTCAACATTTGTCCTCATGGTACATTTCACCCAAAGTAGATGTTGTAATGGGGTTCCCCATCCCTCCAAGAGTCCACTACTCAGTCTCAAGTAAAAAGATGGATTTATTGGGAAAGTTCCAGATGGACCTGTCCCAGGTTTTAGAAAAACATAATACACAAAAAAGGACAGCGGCACAGAGACTTACTTCCGGAAGATTTCTAAGTACCAACAAACCGATTCAGTTCCAATGGAGAGCTGACTTGGGACACCATGGGGGTGAGAGAGACCAGACACTTGTGGCATGGTGTAATGGTGCCTGAGCTGAGCTGAGCTGAACCTCAATAGGGTCAGATCAGGGGGCTGGGTCAGAGGAAGCTCCCAGTTCCAAGCACTTGACAGACAGGTTCAGTAAACTATAGGCCATGTGCCTGCCCCTCTCTTGGGATTCAGGAACTCCCATTACCTGGGGATGGGACTTCACTTCCTGTAGGAATCCAGGCATGCCCATCAAAACAAGATGCTAGAAATACTACATGGTCAAGCTTGCCACACACAGGTGACCAATGAGGTTACAACACTTACTGAGCGTGCCAGGTCACACGCAGGTGGACAATGTAGTTACAATCCGCTTCATAGTATCTGTGACCCAACCAATTCTAGTTAGAATTGGTGAGCTGATTTGGCGGGACACACAATGCAGGGGGATGCCCTTCCCCATGGGGCCAGGGGTACTATTGTTTACAGCTATGGGGATCTTCCAAGGATTCTGAGCAGACACAGGCAGGATCCTCAACCCTGGAGCTCAGGGGCAGGGGAGGTCTTAGTAGAGCTGGGGTCAGCTTCTGCTCTCTAACTCTTGAGATGGAGCCAGTCTGACCTCCATATTACAGATTTCAATAGTGGCAAGAATTGATGGCAAGAATGAATTCATTGGGTGGGATGATGAAACTCAAGATTCTGGGATGATCATTCCAGAAGATTCCTTTAGAACTTGTGAACATTTGTCCTCAGGTGTGACTGAGCTTTAAGTCAAGCTGGACTTAACTACCAAAGATGCCTGTCAGGTGTGGGTAATGACATAGCCACTCTAATCCTGATTATGTATCGTTGAACAGTTACACAAGACCATTAGCCTGTCTAAGGACTATGTAGAACCTTGGGAATTTACCAAACTCCTGGATGAGAGGTTCTGGTACCAGAATCTGAAGATGTAGCTACTGAGTAGGTTTTCTGGAACATGTCTGTCTCTCTGGGTATATACAGCATTCTTCTGTATGAGCAATCACATTTACACAAGCCACATTCATTTCATAAGACTTGTCTACTGGTAGTAATGTGGGACCAATGGCCTTGAGCCCCAGGACACTTGATCCGAGTTTCACTGAGGCCTGCAAAGTCCCATATTGAGACTTCTACCACTAGTCATTCTTTACTTTGTGATCCATTTTCTTCTGAATGAAAATCCTGTCAAGTCTCTATTTGATAAAATGATTTCATCGAACAAATTCGTATCATTGGTTTCCCTTAGTATTGTTCTGGATATTTCATCCATGTTTTGTAGCAGAAGAAATGGGAAAACAACAACCGTTGTAATCACTAAGCTATTTAACAATTGATACTCCAAAAAGAAGGAAACACTTTGGCGGTATCACCACAAAATGATAAATGTTGAGAAGATGATCTATACCAGGTCATAAAATGTCATCGCCACAATAGTATGTACAGTTCTTGTTTTCTCACTTAAAAAACTAAAAGAACTTTGTGAATAAGTTGAACACTGAAACTGGATGATTTTCTCCAAAAGGGGTGCTGCTACTATGCTAATGTTCATGAGAATAAACCACCAAAATAGTTATACGGAGGGTAACATTTAAGTTACTAGCCTGTTTTTTCAAAGATGCTAGTAAACCAAATTTCCTCATGGTGCTGGTGCATGAATTGAAATCTGATCAGAGTAGTAGAATTTATCGTTCTACATTACGTTTTCTGGAAAGTATGTTAGGTTAACTTACCTAGACAGGCAGGAAGGACTTGGAATTTGCCTGAAATTAATTCAGGTACCACTTGGAGACACAGTGCCCAAACTCCTAAGTCATTGCTTCCATGCAGGAGCTCACTGAAATGAAATTCTTTTCATTTTTTTTATGCCTAGGGATGGAAACCAGAGCCTCATAAATACTAGGCAAGCTAGTCTACCACTGAGCTAACTCTGAGCCCCATTTTATTAAATCCATTTTTGAAATGAGTGAGCAAGTTTTGTTGACTAAAAACATGCATATGGAAATAGGTATCCTGAGTGACTGCCCATTTCCAGTTGTGAGAATTCCAACTCTAGACAGGGAGAAATTACTAAGAATCTGTACCTTTACTTAAGGCACCAGACCTGCCTTCCCCTCCCTGAAATGTTCCCCCCTCAGTGTGCGAGAGACCACAAGGACAATCTTCAGATAAGCAAGGATCACAGTCTCATGGGTATCCCCACTGTTAGAGGGTAGGAAATGAGATATTTTTTAAAAAATACTTTAGAAAGAGTCTGAGTGCTGCCTCATTGCCACCAGCTCAATCATCTTGTTCTAGAAGCCTTAATTTTTATACTTTCTCTAGGAATGTCTTTAGTACTAAAGTGGGGAAATGGAGGTTAATACTTAGCCATTCTCTCAAGTTCCCTCCCAGATTTATGGACCTTATAACAAAGTAGTTGTTCAAATTCTATTCCAGCCTGAACCTCTTGGTATTTGGGAGGGAGTGGGGAGGAAGTTAAGAAAGCCAGAAGGTACCAAGCTCAGTGGGAAGAGAGTTTCCTCTTTTGACAGGGAAACCTGGGCTTTCTGGGAAGTTTCCTAACCACTAATAGGTGAACACAAGGCATGGCATCTAAATCCTAGGAAGATGAACTGCGACCACTGTTCTCTAACTCCGCATCTTTGTCTCTATGGCTATATTCTAGAGTTGCATCCTGCATCCTCTTCTCCATATTCCTTCATTCTCTGCATCTTTGAAAACAATGAGTTGACACAAATAACTCTGACTCTTCCCCTAGAGCATTGACACTGGTTGCCACATCCTTGTAAGATGCTTGGCTAGTGAACCTAGGCACGTGGGCCTTATGTCATGGCCACATTCTTCGCATGGGTTGTCTCTGCCTCTCTGTATGCAGCATGTTCCTTAGGTGACAAATTCTTGAGCCAGCAATCCAGGTCCACAGGGTACTGCTGTGAAACTTGTAGCTTGTTCTTTTCAATGTCCTGGTTCTGCAGGATGCTTTGCCAACATCTGACAGTTAACTATTAGGAGCAAATGTTTGACCAGCTATCTTGGTAACATTTGTAATAATCTGCTCATAAAGGGCTTCTTGGACTTGGCCAAGAAATTTCACTTTCTGAGGATTCTTCAGTTTCAGGACTTCCCATCTGACTTCGTGTGTGGCAGGATAGGAGTATTAAAAGGGAGACACACAGGATTTTAAAAGGCCATCCTTTAAAAATAAATCTCAATTATGGGTTTTTGTTCCAGTCACCCTTCTGGAGGATGTCTAAGGTATTGCCCTCTTGGGAGGAGGGGAGGTTTCAGAACTCAAGGGAAAAAGTGCAGCAGTGAGCTGATGAAAGTGAACTACACAACTCATGGGTAGAGAGGAGAGGGAAGGAGCAGAGCAGATTACGATTGCCATAAGTGTGTGAAGAAGCGATGGTTATGCTGAGGTGCCCTGTACAAGTGGATGCTCCTGAAATGCAGGTATCGTACCAAGAGCTTCAGCAAAGCACAGCACTGTGCTTGTAGGGACAGTGAAAGCCCCGTTTACAGACATTTTGCCCATAGTCTTAAAGCACACATGTCCTCACAGACCATAAATCTGGGTTTTCTGACCTCATACAACCTATCCATTCTACTGTGCCCACTTTTCTTCACAAGTCTTTCTTCTTGAGATGTTCAATCCTAAGCAGTTAAAAGCATCTAAGAGCAACCACTGCTGTGAGGTTGCCATCTCTGGCCTTCTTGCCGGGTCTTACCTATGATGTACTAAAACAGTGAGAAGTAGAATAATCTGGAGCTTCAAGCGAGAAGTCTTGGAATCCAGTCCCTGAAGGAGCCGCAGAGGTCCTGCTGCTACTTGCTATTTTCTTACTGTTTCTTAGGATACAAAGGCTTGAGGAACAATCAAGCACCTTAAATACAGAATGAAGTATTTCTCCTGGCTTAAAGACAAGGAACTCCAGAGGCCCACAATTGCCTGGGAAGAGTCCTTTGTGGGAGAACTATCTCAAGAACTGTATGTTTAGCAGTAGCGATGAGACCAGGAAACTACATAGGCCAGATGGAAGAAGATACAATGCCTTAAGACAAACAGAATATTACTTACTCATGGCTCTTCACTGTAAAAAAATAAAAATAAAACAAAACACTGCACTTGATGACCCACTTTCTTAGTGATATTGTCTGTGTGGATAGAAGCGTAGCTAAGCATGACTGGAGATTCTAGTTAAAGGAAGAGGCTATTTCCTTAACATTGTAAGTATGTGTCTCAATCCATCTTATTCCTGTGCCATAGAAAAGGCAACCACCAGAGCAAATCTTTCTTGTGTGTGCAAGATTTATATGGAAGCCTAAAATAATGCTGAGTTAGCAAGTAGTGATTACTAGAATGAGTAAAGTCATAGGTTTTGGGTTAATGGGTTTTCTGGCTGCTAACTGGAGTAAATAGCAATGTGTAATCTAATTTCTGGGAGGAACAAATGCAATAGGCGTGAGCATTAGAGCCATGCCTTAGCCTTCAGGAGTTTGTTTTCTTCGTACCTACTAATTGTTGAGACTAGAAACTGGCATGAGGATCAAGAATAATTTCTAGAGCTTAACAAGTAATGGAACCTCTTTTACTGAGAATGACACCATTGCTGGGCACTTGGGAAAAGCTGCTGGAGAAAGAAGTAGGATGATGTGTCTGTATGTTTGACTTCCGACCTCCTTGTTTTTAGTAGCAAGTGTCCCCTTGTCAGGGGGATAAACTCACTTCTTGTTATGTCTAATTAACAGATTAATCTGCTTGGTGTCCTAGATAGGTTGCTTGCTATTTATGATTAATGGTACACTTATTAAGATGCCTCCAAGTGTCCTGTGCCCTGAATATTAATCCCTGCCAATCGAAAGAGATAACAGTGTAATGGCTTATTGTTACAAATAAACCAACAGCTGAGCAACTCGGGTCCAGTTGGGAGAGTGGGGTGAGGCTAACTAGTTGAATAGAAGGAACTTACTGCGGGTGATAGGCAACTAAGCTTTAAAGAGCTAGAGGTCAATCTGGAAAAACTGAAAACCCATATAGATAGTAGAAGCTACTTCAGTGTAGCAGCACCATACCTTCTTCAGAAGAGGTATCCCAGAAGTGGGCATGGGGAGATGACTGTCCTTTCAGAATTTTTCTGGAGGAACCTGGGAGGGAATGTCAGAAGTAACATGGCCACTGTAGCAGACAGGGCTAGCACAGCACCTGAACCACTTAGAGAAGCCTCCTACTAAAACCTGTGTATTGTGTGGAGGAAAGCATGCCCTCACCTTCTCTTCTGCTTCATTCCTGAAAATGGATTGCCCATGAAAACATAAGGTTTTTACCACAAGACAGTGTGATACTGTGGGTTGGCATGGATGTGAAACACCAGGGACCTGCTAGTCATGAAGACCTATTGAAAAGAGGATCCCATGATTAGCATCCACACCGTGGATTTCTGAATTCTTAGGGTTTTATAGTAGCAAGATGTTCAACTCGGTGGGCCTTAGCTACCTATGGGAATGCTGAGTAATTCAGCTTTGGGAAGCATCACCAAGAGCCCTTACAACTACAGAAATCAGCACGTCTAAATGTTCTAGTGACAATGGCATACATATTTTTTTAAGATTCTCTAATTCTGGAGTTCATTTCAATAAGTATTTGGTATGGCCAGCCACACATTGGCATTGTGGCCTTTCTGTTCCTCTAAAAGCATCCTCCTTTGGTCTCACTGTGTGAATTCCTAGAGACCTACATAAGTATGTTCCCATGTATTTTAGGTCTAGCTTCTCCATATGAGAGAACATGCAGCATCAGTCTGAGCTTTGCTTACTTCACTTAGCATGACTTGTTCTAGGTCCATCCATTTCCCTGAAAATGGCATTTTATTATTTCTAATGGTTGTATAAAATTCCACTGTGTGTAGATACCAGAGTTTTTGGATCCACTCATCTATTGTGGAAACAGATCAGATGCCCTACAACTTGGCTATTTTGAATAGTGCAGTAATGAACATGAATGTGCAAGTGTCTGTATGGTATCCTGGCTTGTGATGATCTAGGTAGATACCCAGGAGTGGTATGACTGGGTCATAAGAAGATGTATGTTTTGTTTATTGAGGAACCTCCAGACTGATGTCCAGAGTGCTTGTACTAGTTTACATTCCACCAACAGTGCAATAGGCTTCCTTTTCCCCCACAGCGTGCCAACACTTGTTCAAATTCACAATGTTGGCCATTCTGAGGTGAGACAGAATCTCAGAATTGTTTTGATTTGCATTTCCTTTATGTCCGGGAATGATGAGCATTTCCTCTCCTCATTTCCTCATGCTTTTAACCTCTTTTGAGAAGTCTCTCCTTAGCTCCTTTGCTCACTTAGTAATTGGAAGCGGTTAGTTCCTTGAGTTCCTTATATATTTTGGATATTAGGCCATTGATGTATTGCTGGTATCTTTCTCTCAGGCTGTTGGCTATCTTTCTAGGTGAGTAACTATGTCCTTTGCTGTACAGAAACATTTTTAGTTTAATTCCATTTGTGGGATATTAACAGGGTAGTTTTCTCAAATACTAGAGGAACAAAAGGTAAAAGATGACAGATCTAACAGTTTGCCACCCTGTGCTATTGGCTTCTTCCCATAGGCCAAGAATCTTCACCAACATTAACAATAGCTCTGGCTACTGGTCTTTCATCTATCATGATGGAGAAAGTTGAAAAATGTGGATGGTGAGACTACTAGGTTCAAGACTAAAGGGACTGAGGATAGGTGGGTAAGAGTAGGTCACTCAAGTCTGGCAGGAACACGCGGAGATTTCAGTACAGCTCTGGGGGAGAAAAGCAGACTCATAGGGCCTCTGGTACATGGAATAACACTGTATGGGGCAGAACTGGCCAGCCCTTGTGTTTTGTGTAATCACTGACCTCAAGATCATCTCTTAAGGTGTGCATATTCCTGATCCTGGCAGATTCCCAACTGGCTGTAGCTGGAATCCGTTGGTTAATTTGCTTTCCAAGGCAGATTCAGAATGAAGTAAAAGTGGCCTATGTCTCTGGCTATCACAATAACTGGGAGTGTCCAAATCAGGACATATAAAAAGAAAGGACACTAATCCTAGGGCAACCAGCACAAATGTGGGGCTATGTGGACAAGCTGGCATAATTCGTCCCCAGAATGTGAGGGTGGATGATGGCTGGACTCAGAACAGAGCAGAGGGAAGCACTGTAAAGTTGCTAGGGAAAAGTAAATTCAGTGACAGACTAAGAAACCAGTGACATTCAGATGGAGAACTCAAGTTTATACCAGTGGACACAGAGCTCACACTTGAAATTCTGGACCTCAAGCATCATTGAGGCTACAGGATTTTAATGAGGCCATGCAAGAGGTCAAGTTACAAGAGGCATGCTAGCTAAGAGGGTATATGGAAGTTGCACCATGGGCAGGGAAGTGGGGGGAGGCAAGGCTTTTACAAAGTGGACAGAGGAATGAAAGAAGTTTCTAGTCAACTTTTTGGGGGACTTAAGAACTTTTATAATTCAACCTTGCTATTTTACTACTAAAATATACTTAAAAAGCATCCAATTCTATGATTCTAAAGTGTGTTATATAAAACACTTCACAACATTCTTTTATGAAGAAAAAATCATTACAGAAATATTACAAAGAAAAGCAACAAGAAAAAAATTACAGTTTTGGTACTTTGGGAGACAGTTAAATTTTGCCATAACTTTACACAAATACACAGTAATACTTAAAAACATGTTTTATACAAAAGAAATACCCTAACACAGTAGAGTCTCACAATGCTTTGGCAAACATCAAATTGGCGCTTCAGAGTCATTTTAATGTATTGTTAACAATTTTCAACCAGGCAAGTTTAGATATGTCTTCATATAGAATTCCTTCATATCTCCACCCTTTTAAAGACCCAATTTCAATAGTGATGGTGGCTGAAAAGGTCTTCTCATTGATGGATTCCAGGGTGTCTTCATTGCCACCCATTTAAAACTAAAATTCTTTTTCCTGATGCCGGAATTACTGTCTATAAATGAGTCTGGTTAAGGTTCAGCTTATCTCTACAATCAATAAATCTTACAACAGCCTTATATTTGTCAATTACTTCCGTGACAATACCCTTTTTCTTATGATATTTATCCCCAAGATTTTTGGTTATAATCTTTACAATAATTTCAGACTGCAGCCAGTGGTCAGTGAGGGAAATTCTTTTCTTTTCCTCTTTAATCTCCATGATTTCATCCAGTGCCGATTTCTTTTTCTTTAGCCTGAGCTGAGCTCTAGGAGGAGTCTTTTCCTTTGACCAAGGCTAAATGTCCCAGGGTTTTCTGGGCACTCGGCCCCAAGGAACTTGGTTTGGAAGATGTTCCCGCTGAACTACATGCTCCTTTATTCAGATTAAATGTAACTTTCTCATCTTTTTTTTCAGCTTAATTCCGTGAAAACGGGGGTCTCCTGCTCTTTCTCTTCCACACCTCCTCTTCACTTGCTCTTCAATAAACTGGCCGTGTTTTCTTCATCGTCGAGCTCCAGTTGCCGCCGAATAGTCTCTGGGTCCCTGTCTATGTACTGAATGTACCAGCCTTTCGGTGTCTCTTCCATTTTGCACAAGCCTTCCCTGCCCAGCCACTTGGTAAAATCAGTCAGCGCTTCCTACTGAGTGGAGTTCATGGGGATGTGTTCGTGGTGGCTGACGTACTCATTGTAGACGATGTTGTTGTGCACTTAGTACCAAAGTGTCTCCTGAGAAGTTCTAGAAAGTCGTTTCTGAAATCCTCCGAAAAATCCATCAACTGTTGAGGATTTTCTGAAGCCAGCAACAGTTGTCTCTGATGAGACTCAGACCTACAATGACGCTCGAAGCCATTCTCATCCTGACACTGCTTCTGTCACATGTGGCAATACCAGCACAACTTCTGAAGTCCTTTGAATTTGATTCTGTTGGCGATGGTTGTTGGGAGTAAGAAAATCTGACTTCCCCATTGCGACCACCACTGCGACTGCCTCAGCTACCCACCGCCTTCGGGAGCACCGAGCTCTGCCCACCCGAAGCCTGAAGCAGACTTGGCATGGCGGAACTGGGTGGGACAAAGTTGACAGTGGGATATAGGTGGGCCCAGGGAAAGACGGAGTTCCAACCCTCGCGACACTTTCCTGCCTCTGGCAGGAGGGAATGAAACTGACAGGGTGAGTGAGGAGACTCCACACTGAGGTCCGTCTGCCACTCTTCAGCAAGGTAGTAACCACCATCTTCCCTGGGACCAGGGTCGCCAGGCTGTCTGCTGTGGCCTTGCAGTTGCAGGGGTATGGAAATTTGCGGGAGGATTGCAAGGGGTGACAGAGCTCGGTAAAGTGGGCCGGGGAGACGGGTTGGGGGTGCCCTGGGACAGGCCTGGGAGTCAGGATCAAGCTAGGCCCCGAGTCCTGCCCAGGCCGTGCTGGCTGGGGCCACGGGGAGCGGCATGGAAGCCGGGTAGTGAGAAACATTTTGCAGAAGCAGAAGCAGCTGG
The DNA here is from genome assembly GCF_023159225.1 of Perognathus longimembris pacificus. Classification (NCBI taxonomy): domain Eukaryota; kingdom Metazoa; phylum Chordata; class Mammalia; order Rodentia; family Heteromyidae; genus Perognathus; species Perognathus longimembris. The sequence continues at coordinate 65,923,485 of NC_063167.1, read as the reverse complement.
ATATCTGTAACTTTGTTGTCTGTGACATGCTGACCTTGTTTGGGGTAATTTTCCTGTGTGCTTCTGCATTTACTATCAGTTGGTAGGGAGGCTGGCCTTTTGTTCGTGTCTGCTTCTTTACTATGGAGCCACTGTGAACTTCTCCATATGTGGTCCTAAGTTTAGTGACTGGGATCAGGCTGATCTTATCTAAACCTACTTCAGTTTCTCATCACCCTGTTACTAAATGACTTTGGTCCATATGGTGGTTGATTTAAAACATATATTGAACTCAGTTCTGTCTGTTTTCCTCTCTCTTCAATGTGACACTGAAGGGATGTCAGTACAACTACGGCCAAATCCTGTCCTAGTTGGGGCTGTTCTGTGTCAGTCAACCAGGTGAGTTGACTTTGAAATGAGCATGCTCACTGAGAATGAGCAAAATAGCCTGCCACCTGTGTCTAAGAGACAGCGTTCCCTTCAAAGCTTAGCTGACTGGATAAAGCAGGTCTTGCCCCATTAATGGATATGGGCAATTGGGAATGACCAAAAAAGAGTGGCTAACTGTTCACTGACCTACGTCTACCATTTGTGCAGTAGTCCACAGATAGGGGTCAACTTTTCCTATTGCTCCCTGGATTTGGGTCTTTTCCCTTAGAAATGCCTCCCTCCGTTTCCTTCAAAACTGAATAGGTAGCACTGGTATCTATTAAAAATTCAATGTCTTCCCCCCCCCTCCTAAGTTTTACCATGGGCTCTGAGGGGGGGTTAGAACCCTGGCCTCACCAATCCTTAAAGTTCAGAATGACCTTTTTAGGTCTTGTCTGTGAATGTTCCTTTCACTGTGGGCATTCTCACTCCCAATGGCCTAGTTCCCTACAGTAAGCATATTGATCTTTCTCCAAAGGAATTCTAGGAGGAGTCGGCCTATCCCCAGTGTTGGAGCCATATTCTTGCCTTTCCCTCCTCCAGTAACCTTCCTGTCCCCTCTCTCCTTTGCCTCAATAACTGCTAGGACAGTCCTCATAATCCTCTTTTCTTGGGCCTTTTCTACCTGTCTTCATTCTTCCTTTCTCTTTTCAATCTCTACTTCCTTGTGATTTACAAAATCTTTCTGTGCTACTTCATCAATTCTGACATTACTTTTTCTCAAAAGCCTCCAATTTCTGTAGTTTCCTTCTAATGTCAGGTGCCAACTGGTTAACAAAAGCCATATTTACAAGCCTTCAATTCTCAGCTAACTCTGGGTCTAGAGGGATATGGACCTGGTAGGCCTCCATGAGGCATTCAAAGAATGCTGAGGGGGAACTCATGTGGTCTCAAAAGAACTTCTCCTACCTTGGTCATACTGGTTGGCTTGCAGGTAGCTTGCCTAATGCCTATTACCAGCCTGGTGGGAACTGGAGATCACCTCCTGACCTTAGTCCTCATTGTAGTCCAAGTTAGGTCAAGTCAAAGGGACCACCTAGGCTAGGCATTCAGGATCTGAAGAAGGGCAACCATCAGTGTCAAGAACAGATTTCTGGGCTCCTTGTTTGACCTAATCCTGTTCCTCAGTGGTAAACGGTCTGCAGGAGCTGCTGGCAATCATCCCAAGTAGGTGGGTGAGTAAGGAAAATGGACTCTCAAAGCTGGATCACAGCCTGAGGCTGTTCAAAAAAGCAGGAGTATGATGCCTCCGATTGTAAAAGTCAGAGGTAGAATAGGGGACATGTATCTTCGGCCAGGGCCTCCCTCCCCCTGGTGCAGGGAGCTGGTGGAGGGTCCAAAGACTAGGCTTTGCATAACTAAAGCCACTATGAGTATTGGGCGGGGTGGGGGGGGGGTGCTGACAAGAGGAATGCCCCACTGGTTGGGAGATAGAGGAGAAGGGGGAGTAGGCTCAAGGACCAGGGATGGGGATAAGGAGGGGGTTCAAAGAGGAAGTCTTCCACTGGGTCCTTAGTAGCCTGGAGGACTGGAGGAAGCTTTTGCTTACGTTTCCCCTTAGGGGGTCTGATAGGGCCAAAATTGGTTTAGGAGCCCTAAATCCTTTTAGAAATTTCTTAATGCAGGGAGGATTGTCAACCACTACATCAATCCAGACTGTGATGTATGGATGGATGATGGATCCTGACGAGTCAGGATCACTAGGGCCAATTATGACCAAAACGATGGAGCAGGCAGGATACAAATCTGAAAAGAGCCTTCGGAAGGCCAGTCATTGTCAAATGTGGGCCGCTCTGCTTCACCAAATGTCCGAAGGCATCCCTTAGTGACCCAGTATCCACAGTCTGGGGCTTTTGCCTGGAAGAGGAAAAAGTGGTCAAGCATTAATTCACAGATAATACAAAAAGGATGTGAGGATAATGCAAATAAGGTGTGAGTTCTTTAGGCTCTTCACTAGTATGTGGGTACTTTCTGTCTGGGCTGGGGATATGGCCTAGTGGCAAGAGTGCTTGCCTTGTATACTTTCTGTCCACATTTGCTAAACCTTTATACTGGGCAGGGGTGCCAGCCCAAGAAGCCAACACAAGATCTTAAGCTTACTCTATAACAAGAGCCTACTTTCTCTAGCATCTGGACATACTTATAGTACATGTCCTTCAATCTCCAGCAACACTTGATTCCAGGAAAAGCCCTGGGGGAGAATCTAATTTTACTAAATCAGCAGCAGCATTTACTCAAGGCATTTTTGCATATAGTCTTCTACTAACTGGCCTTATCTTCACAGTGTCAGATACTCTGGGACAAGATGGGAGTGAGACATGACCCAAAATTCCCAACATGGAATGGGCTTAACTCCTACGTATATGACTGGCTGTATTTGCTTACTTATGACCCCGATAACCAAGTCCCATTATCAGATTGTCTTGCTGCTCCTGACTGCCATCCTGAACTCCTTTTGATGTGCTCTAGATGTATTTCAGAATTCAAGTGCATTGACCCAATGTGCTTGACTTTCTGATCACCACTCAAATGTTGGGACTTATCTAATGAAGTTAAATTGATGAGGAAAAAACATCCGAGAATTCTTAGTAATCTATTCCTTTTATTTTTTCCTCAATTTTGCAAGGGGCTGCTGAAGTAGCAAAGGAAATTATGGCTGGTGGAGGTCTGTAACCTAGGCTCCTGTTTATTTTTTGTGACCATCAGCGTTGTGGAATGGTAAACTTTTGGCGGGGGTAGAGGGGCTGGAGAAGGTAAGCGTAGATGTCCATGTTCATGTTGTGATGCATGCTGTAAGCTAGATTCAGCTAAAGTCCTCTGGGTCTCAAGTCACAGAAAGCAGTGTGAGGGGGTAGACTCTTCATTTTCAGGTTCACTGTTCTAAGGAGGCACCCATTGAGGGAAATGGGTAAAATCCCTGGATGTGTAGAATGGAGTACCTGATTGTTCCCACACAGGTCTTCTGCAAAAGACCAGTCCTTTAAATTTTTCATTGAAGGCCTTTTGGGCATTAGAAGATAACCACAAACTTTAAATTTTGCTCTTCAGGACCTTTGTCTTTGTCAGAGACATGGTTTTCACGTAAGGGCTCAGAAATCCTCAGCAGACCACAGTGATTTAAATAAAATGGATGACACAGAACTGCCAGAGATGGTCTCAGTATGAACTGGGCTGTGTAATACATGCATGGTCATGATCTATTTTGTTGCTGGAATATTTTTTTAAAAAAATTTCCTGATCAAGGCCGTATGTAATGTGTTAAAGGCAGACTTGCTATATTTAAAGCTGTAACGGCTAGACAAAAGCTTTAGACAGGGACTTTGCGCAATTCCAATAGTCTTGAGACTCCTGTGCATGCCCAGGACGGTGGTGTATGGGGGTGCCAGAGTGTCCCTAAACTCTGACCTCAAGACTCAGCATAGAAAATAAAGGCTCAGGCAGTGTTCCGACTGCTCTGCCCTAGAAGAGGCAGACAGCCCCTCAGAAAGTACTTGGTCTTATTGATTGCAGGCATTTAAGAAAATGTGTCTTCTCTGTGGCTATCCATTTCGCTAGCTGAAAAGACTTCAGTGGTCATATAAAACTAGCATGTAAACTAGCAGGCACATTGCAGAACAAACCATGGGATGCATCCTACTTCCAGATTTGCCACATTATTAATGTCCTGTTTAAAAATGCCAAAAAGGCAATTACGAAATTGAGACAACCCAGGTTTTAGAATTACCAAAGTGTTGGTGCATCATCAATTTAAATTATTTTCCAAGAAGTAAAGGGAACTATATGGTCAACCAAAATCCTAACTGAGAAAGATGTCTTAATAGAAAACATTAAAGATTATTATTATTATTTTTTTTTTTTGGCCAGTCCTGGGCCTTGGACTCAGGGCCTGAGCACTGTCCCTGGCTTCTTCCCACTCAAGGCTAGCACTCTGCCACTTGAGCCACAGCGCCGCTTCTGGCCGTTTTCTGTATATGTGGTGCTGGGGAATCGAACCCAGGGCCTCGTGTATCCGAGGCAGGCACTCTTGCCACTAGGCCATATCCCCAACCCATTAAAGATTATTTTAAAAGTTAAATTCTGTAAAAGTCAACTTCAGCAGAGAGGTAATAGCAGTTGTGAATGGGCAGGAGGAAGAATCTGTAAACTTGAAAACAGATGAATTGAAGATGGGGTTATGTAAAAATATTTTGATTGAAGGCTGAGGCAGGAGGTTCAAGGCCTAGCCTTGAGGGGGGTGGGAATATAGACTAGTGGCAAGAGTGCTTGCCTTGTATACAAGAGTGCTTGCCCTGGGTTCAAATCCTCAGCATCACATATATAGAAAAGGCCAGACGTGGTGTTATGGCACAAATGGTAGAGTGCTAGCCTTGAGCAAAAAGAAGTCAGGGCAGTGCTCAGGCCTTGAGTCCAAGCTCCAGGACTTGCAAAAAAAAAAAAAAAGGTTAGCCTTGAAACCTATTCAGGCTCTTCTCAAAAAGAAATGTGGTTTCACAGCCTTGTGAATATACTGACAATCCTTAATTTATACAGTTTTTGAAAGGGTGAGTTTTATGGCATGTTATAGCTCAAGAAAAAGAAAACTGTAACAACTTAGACCCTACAAAGTATGTCAAAAGGAAACTGCTGTATGAGATGCAAGAATTAAGTAAAGCTATCTTACCAAGTTGGCATCTCATGCTGGTGACAACACTCCTGGCATACACACATTTTCTGGGTGTTGGCCGAAGTTGATTGTTTGCAAAGCAGTCCCGTAGTATCAACCATTAACAAGTTCTAGTAATTTCTAGCAGTTCATAGCAGACATACTAGGTAGAATATCACCATCTAACTGGAAAAAAAGGTTCGGTAGCAAACACATAAAATAGAATAAAATTGCAATACTGCTTATAATCACGGTACCAATATACACCTTCTAATTTGCCACACACTTTCCAATGAAAAATTAAAGCAATATTTTAGCATAATCTAGCTATGTTGTATTACTAATATCACAACCTCCTTTGCTACTGGCAGACTTCTAGTGTCCCTAAATTGTACCTAAAATATTTATTAAAAGGTCCTGGGAGAAACCTGGGTTATGCACTTGTTCTTATATAGCTCTGAAACTGTTGCACAAGCCATGTTTGTTCTAGAATGACCGGGCAGTGGGTTCAAAGTGTCACAATGCCTTGGATAAATTTCCCCATGAAATGGCTTTTGGAAAAGCAAATTTCGCAGATGGCAAGATGGGCCCCTATTTGGTGGCTATAATAACACCAGAATCTGAGACAAAGGAATTCAGTTAAGAGGCATTTTAAGCCTAGCATGTTCCCCCTCTCTCTGTGGGTGGGGAAAGGCCTGATGTGCAAGCTGCAGCAAGATATGGTCCCATTACAGCTGTTTCATTAACAAGTTGATGATGTCTTAAGTTATTGGCAGGCAGGTATTCTGGGGAAGTGATGGGCTTGAACCTCTAGAGGAATTAGTGCATTTGCTCAACTTTACTTACTAAGTGGTAGGTAAAGCCTGTCACCTTTGCCTTTGAATCAGGCTGCCCTGTCTCAGAATCTTCTTCCATTGAGGCCAGCCACTAACTCTGAACTTTAGTAGCACAAAGACCCAACTGGGGAACCAGACTGCTTGAACAACGGGCTTCCTGGCAGAAATAGACATATGTGCATCTCCCAACCCTTTCCTTTGGAGCCATCTCCTGGTCTGTTACATATTTTGTGTATCAAATGACAATGTTATTCATGTCATTGGAACATGGTGTCCCTAACCAAGCTGAATTCCTATCTTCCTTCTCCACTTCAGGGGCTATTAAACTCCAAACCCTTTTCTTCTTGTGGTAGAATAGTGGCAGTACATCTTCTCCTGGGAACTTTGACATCTCCCATGCAAAACTGATAATGGGACGGGCTTCCCGTTGAAGGTAGGCCAAGCTTCAAGTCTTATACCATTATATTTGCTGTAGGAAAACATCTGGACACTTGAAACTTGGTCATTAAAGACACAGTAGTAATCAAACTGTTTTCAACAAATTTCTCTTGTTCTGGGACTCTTCCAGAGTTTTAACTTTTATCTTTGGATCTAGCAGCTATAGGAAAAATCCTCACAGCCTTCCTAAATGTCCTCCTATTGAAGTCTGAGTTTCTACTACTTAGAATCAAATCCCAGACACCATTTAAGAAAATAAGGATGACACCTCACAAGATCTGGGCAACTCGAGCTATATTCAACTCTGTCTCTAACAGCATGGAGGTAAAGAGATCAGATGCAGGTCTTATTAACAAAAATGTGATCATGCATCCAGCGAAGGCAATTCCCAGATAAAATTCCAACTATTAGGGCACTACCTAGCCATATATGTATTACAGGGAAGAATCAGACACAATAAGGCTTAATAGCCTCATAATTACTTACCTTGGTTTGTCCTTTTGAATAAAGGAACAAGATCCTTTTATCAACCTACAGGTACCAGGCTGGATCTAGAAAGGTCAGCAGTGTCTTCCTATGACCAAGTTATCCTGGAATGACAAATCCAGGCCTTTATTGCTGCGAGCTTCAAGGAAATGGGTAGTTAACAGCATATCACAGGGCCCTTCCACTTTTCAGTCAGCTAATCATCAGATTCTTGGGGTTTCCAGGTTTTGAGTAACACACCATCTCTTGACTGGGAGTGGTGAAGAAGCCCCAATGTTGTAAGCACAAACCCAGAGGGAGCACAGGACAGAGAGCTTGTGGGTGAACTCACCTTTAAACAATTGAAGGGAAAAAATAAACAATTGAAGGAGACACTATAAAACTGGAAAGGGGCCTACTTTGGGGGGCTTGACCTAAATTAAAGCAGAGCACTAGACTAAACCATATTCCAGTTTAAATGGGTCTCTTGACCAAGCTTAGCTATCTGTTCATCATGGTGTCCAGAGTGGGTGGTTCAAGTTTCAGTGCCTGAGCAGCACCATCTACCTCTTGTGTTTGATTATAATCAAAGATTGTTGCCTGATAAGGACTTGATCTGATCACACTCTATTGGAATTTTGTCAAAATCGGGCAACTGGTATGAAATTCCTTACTTAGAAAGGATCACAATCTTATTTGAGAACTTCTGATGGGGAGCTAAATTGATGGCTCAGAGAGGAAGCAAAGACTAGTCCCTTCCTAGATGTTAAAATGCAAGAGGAAGTAGGGAAATGAGGACACTGGTCTTTTAAGCACCCTTAATGTGGGGTGACAGGACATCCCCAAGAGCAGCCAACAAGTGAGAATGAGGACCCCTCTATGAAGGTACATCTACTTTGGAAATGGAAAATAATTCTGTCCCTGTGGGCTGGGATATAGAGCTAAGGGCAGGATACCCAAGTAGGCCCAGCCAGCAGGAAAGGACAACCAAGACACTATTACTGGAAAGTTGAAAGGCAGAGACCTCAGGACGATGTTGTAGCACTAAAAATATTCTGGTACATATGTCCACAGGCTCTTCCTGGGCTGACTACACAGCCTGTAGCCATACTTCCATAATTCTATAATGTGACAATGTGTCTGTCAAATGGGAGATGTACTTCCAGGAGCTGCCTGGGAAAGGGGCAGCCCTGGCCTACCATGGCCCAGAGTAAATAGCAACTCTGAAGATGGAAGGTCCCAAAGCTGTGAGGTCTACATGTAATGTTGGCCAGACACTGAACACTGCATGCAGGCAGAGGAAGAAGGTCTGCTCATTGCTTATCTGTAGCCCAGAGCTGCAGGAGCCATGTACACGATGTTTGCACCGACTCAACACAGGACAAAGATTTACCTATAGCTAAAAGGAACAATTCTAAGGCCCATGGCTGGATGGGTGGAACTGAAGCTAGGCTCCCATGAAGCTCTGAAGAGTCAGAAAAGTCAGTAGAGGAGAGGAGGAATGAAGGCTCCAACATCTTTCAGAAGGCATCTTTCATGCAGGACACAGCCAGCTTCCTCAGTGGCTGTACAATAGCTCATGCCCATAGCAGAGCATTGTCTGGCAGCTGTCTGAGCTAATGCAGGGCGTCCAAGGCCATTCTTGACTGAGAGGCTGAGAGACACAGCACGGTGGCCAAACTCATGGCATCCTTCATTGGGGGAATGAGGATATTCAGGTTTTCTGCCTACCAACACAGCAGACCACGCCTGTGGATGCATGATGCTCAAGGCCTTGTCCAGTGCTTTGGTCCCTTAGACATGTTACCTCCTTTGTAGTCACAGCTGTGTGACTCTTGGAGATGATTCTGCACTGTGTCAAAGTCTTTGTTCTTGTGGATCTCATCTTCAGTGTGCATTTACACGCACCCCATTTTTTTGCCAAGTAAAACTAAAAGGCCTTCACTTTCGCCTGAAAACGATGCACTTCAATTGCAGCACATTATCTTCTACATCGAGGTTCTCAGCCTGCTCCTCTGAGCTCATCACTGAGCTCACCTGCTGCAGGTCCATGGCACTCAGGGTCTGGTCTCATCTGTTGGTCCCTGCACCATGTTTCTGGCATCCTCTGCATAGTCATGGCTGTTTACAGCATTGCACCCATGCAAGGTACCAGATCATACTTTTGTTCTTGTGAATGTTACTGTCAGCTTGCTCTTAGGCACTCTCTACTTTTCTGCTAAAGGTCCTTCATGTTGGCCTGTTTGGAAGCAGAGTTCCTGATTGGCTGTCTTTCCTAGCTAGCTTCTCCAGCTGCTTCACTGTGAACTTCGCCTAGAAAAGGGTCTGATGCATGGCCAGTCTCAGTGACCTTGCTCAGGGTAGCACCCATATATATCATGTCTTAAATTTGGCTGATGTCACTAACGCCCTGGGATTTTTTTCCCTCTTAAGTTCTTGATGTTCTTGTCTCTCCTTAATCCTTCACATGATTATATTTTTGGACATCTTGTCAGAAGACTGTGCAAAGTGTTGACTAGGCATGCACAGGTAGAATCAACCACATTACTGTGGGGGGAGGGGGGTTGTCACTTAAACTCATGCAAACTTTGTTGAGGATGCTGGAGATGAATGGGGTCTGATGAAGTCCTCGCTGTTTGAAGGGATGTTCTATGTCACATGATGTGATGCTTCTTGTTCCAGGGCATATTATGTACCATAGCTAAATGCCCTCATCTCGGAAGAGGAGCACCAAACCTTGTCTGCAAGTCTTACTATTGTTTTGGGCTGGGGATAGCTTTGCCCTGAAAGCTGTTATCAATCCTATCATTCCCCAAAATGGCTTCAAGTTTAGGAAAAATGATTGGAGATGCTCAGTACCTCTTTGTGTGTGTGTTTTAGAACAAGACATCATAAAAGCTGGTTAGATGCCACCATTGCTCTTGGCACCTGGAAGGGAGATGAGATAATGTGCCTTCAAGAGAAGAGATGACCATGATGATGTCATCTCATTTTAGAAGAATTTTGAGTGATGAACAAGCCTATACCTGCAGAGCTGAGTGTCCAGACCAAAGTCTTAGAGACAGATGCAAATTGAAGGCAGGGGTTCTAGGCATTTATCCTTTTAGTTAACTTGTGGGCCCAAGTGAGAAGTTGGTGCTTAGTAAAAGCCATTCAAGTATCTATGATGATATGACTGCCAAGGACACAGATTTCTGTAGGTCAGAGTTCCCTGGGGGACAAAGACCTGCCTGTTACAATAACCACTAGACACCCATGATAGAGGAGAGAGATTCTGCTACTTACCTGGGTGTAGATGCCTACAATCACCATTGAGTGGAGACAAAAGCCAAACATATCCTGTCATCAGTTGCCTATAAAGAGCAGAGTCTCTGAATGTGGTAGTGCTCACTGATAACCTTCCCAGGGCCTCTAATGCCTTAATCTTAACGAAGGGCTCAGAAGATGCTTCCTCCATTGAGAGGTCAGGTCTCTGGTCTTAGAATAAATCCATCATAACATTCTCCTGTACGTTGACCTCCCCCATTCCTCAATAACTTTATTGAATCAGTCCCAGCATCCCCACTTAACTTGATGGTCATCATGAGTTTTAAGCTTCTTAAGAGCCTCCTCAGGAAGTGGGCCAGGATGTTAGGTCTTAGGTTGACCTCACCCTTAGCTGATTGTGTTATCCCCTCAACTCTGTGACCTAACATCCTTAGGGCACACCTCGAGGTATACCTCGATTGGTGCTTTTATGAACCACTGCATATATGTACCAGCCTTTTGAACTTCTTTGTAAAAATATTATTCCTCACAAGAGGGCAACTCCCATCCTAGCTTTGTCCACCTCCACCAAGCTCTTGCTAGAGAGAAAGGAAGGAAAGTGCAGATTCTGAGAAGGGCATGTAACTTCTCAAGAAACCTGCTTTATGTGTGGCCTTCTCGTAGTCCTACGAAGCTTTATGCTTTTAGCATAGGAGAAAGGATCCATGACTCTAAAGTTGGTGGGGGGAAGGCCTGGCATCTGAGAACTCAGGATGCTTGGGGAATATCCATGGGATTCTATATCTCTGGAGTCCAGTCACACTCATGAAGACTCTGCACCTGGTTTCTGTAAAAGCTGTATGTCCGTGTCCCTTGCAGCTCTTCCATCTTTAACATACTTTGCTCATTGACAAAACACATTATTTAAATGAAGTTGTCCAGATGATCTGCCATTCATAGAATGTTGATAGTTGGCCAGAACCTGCTGTCCTTCAATGGCACTAAGCTAGCTGCTTAAAACCAAGGTCTTCTGTAATCCTTGGTTTCTATCGGCCTGTATTCTTCAGGAGCTTAATGTGTTAACACGTGCTTCTATTTCTACCCTGACCTTGTTCCAGGGAAGGGGAGCCATTAGACATGGTTGTGATACAGGGTCTTGTCTCTGCTGGTGTAACAGAGAGGAGATGTCTTTGAGAACCTGCCATGGGAAGAACGAACCTTTATCCTCACTAGTGGAGAGGTGTCAAGAAGCACCCCTTCACCACAAGGCTGTGCTGGCACATATGCTGAACTTTAGAGAAGATCCAGATAAGTATATACATCACACACATGAGGCTGTACATTATCACCATGGACCAGACCTTACTTGGGATGACCTGAAGCATCTGCAGCAGGAATGAGTAGTGAGTCTCAGGTGAGACTTGGAGGATGGTACCCAGAACAATTAGAGAAAGGAGAAGGAACAATGCAACTGATAATTATTGTAATTATATAATAATAATAATATAATGCAACTCCTCACACTTGCCAGATCTTCCTCAGAGAATATTCTATGTGATCTATGTTTCTGACCTTTCATTTGAAGAGATTTAGAGAAGGAAATGTTCAACCTTCCAGCTCTGCTCTCCTTAAATCAGAGGCTAATTCCAGGCAGTATTTACTTTCCCATATATCCCATTTGCACGTGCATGGCCTCTCAACAGAGGTCTAGAGCATCCAATGCTCCTAGATCAGTTGAAGAAAGTAGTGCAATCCACTACCAGATATGAAAATTGGAAATTGGCTACAGGCACAAGGATGGGGTGAACCCCATGAGCCCTGAAATGGAATGTCATAGATCCCTGATAACATTTTGGGCATATGATGCAGCAAGTAGAAAAAGGTACAGGTGAGAAAGTTGAAGCAAGGCAGAAATTTGAGACTAGTATGAGTAGCTCATACCTATAGTTCATTGCTATAGCTCATATCATAGTTCCTAGCTACTCAGGAGGCTGAGATCTGAGCTACATTATTCTGATATTCATGTCTTGAATGTGGAATTTATACCATTTAAATATGAAGTAGTATCTGTATTGGAAGCCCTTTCCATATATTAATAATCTGTTAGTGACTGATATCCCACTGCTCAGCAGAACAAGGTGGGAGCAGGGATGTGTGTGAGATCAGACTTATTTGAATCTATTCAGGGTTCTTCTGTGCCATTTTGTCCACCATTTTGGGGAAACATGCATCACTTGATTTCAGCTGATATGAATCACTCTGCATCCCATATAACTTCTAGAACAAGTTGAATTACTAGGGGACGCAAAGCATGTGGAGTCTGGGATTGTGTTGATTCTCTAGGACCCTGTGCTTGACATTCTGCATGTGTTCTTGGAGGGTTGAAAATTGGTAGCTTTCATTTTGTGAAAGTCCTCAGCCTTCCTATTGCCTTCTTGTAATACAGTCCCTGACCTAAAATAGCTGATTTTTCCCTATTTTTATTATGGCAAGCAAGTGATAAACACAGTTTTCTATATTTCAAGTTGTGATCTTTTCCAAGGTAGCACTGTACTCTCTTGTTTCTGGAAGGAGGCTGAGCTATATCTCCCAGGCATCTGATTGATCGTTTCCTCTTTACAGTAGGTTATCCTGTCTGTTAACTTTTGAGCACCAGCTGCTAGAAGCAGCTGAGAAGCACTACTTATCCTCAGAAAAGATTACCTGTGGGAAGTGAGCCATTGAGGCAGAGGCTGAGTTGGGTCTTGAGTTTTGTTGGTCCTGTACCTACATTGCTTTCCATCTCTCCCAAGGTGTCTGGCTTTTATGTTGTACCTGGCTCTCTAACATCTCTCTAACATCTTATTGTTGCTGTTTTCAGAGAAACCTGGCCATCATGATATTAATAAGGAACTCTTCATGTCTGCTGGTTATTCAGGGGTGCTAGAGTCAGAATCCAGGAAAGCAAAAAGGGTGGGTAGGGGGAATGGAGAGAAGGGAAGAATTGCCTGCTAGAGGAATACAGAGAAGAATGGGGGTACAGTCTTTGTGCCTGGCCTCCAGCTGCATTGCCTTCAGGCCTGATATTTCTCTTGTCATTCATCTTTCTCAGGCCCAGCCAATGAAGGGCCTTGACCAAGAACCTGAATATAAAGTCTGCTTGTGCCCTAAGTGAGCGACAGTGATTGCAAGCTTGAACCACTTGCCAATCTTTAAGAATTTCTTCACATTTTTCCAGATTTTTTTTCTAAGCCATATTTATGACTATCTGAATATGTTCTGCTAAAGGGATAACTATCCTCCCAACTCTTTTCCTTTGAGGGGCTCTGGTATTTGGAATTTGATTTACCTCAGTGCTTTAGAACTTCAGCTCTCTGGGCTCAACAAAATTAAGAATTGTCTGGAGAGCCATATTTTCCTACAGTTCAAACCAGTACCTCATTTCCAAATATCTTCTAACTTTCATCATGGGTTTCTTTTTGACCAAGGAATTACTTTACAAATGAGACTGCTAATTGCCCAATACAGAATGACTTTTCAAGAAAAAATCATTGTTATTTATTTGCACTCTACCTTCATTTAATTGGAGGCCTTTTGTGATAATTTACTTCTTGAATTTGAGATGCACTCTATATTTAACTTTTCTTTTTGCAAAACAACTATAGCTTGAATGTTTACAGTGTGCACTGCTCTATATAAATCATATTCAAATCTTCAATATACTTTCCTGCCCATTCCTAGGAAAGGTATATTAAGGTTCCAGTATGCATCAGGGGATCTATAGCTCTTATTTAATTTTATTCTGAGGTGGAATTATTACATAGATTCTAAGTGAACACCTTATTTTGAAGTGACTATCTCTACTCCCACTTCCCCCTGTTTCACCTGACATGTGACTATAGCTGTGCTAGCTTTTTTGGTTCCCTTTAACTGGTATCTTTTGCACATCAACTTTTCTGTATCTCCCTGTCTTGGATTTTTTTTTTTTTTTGGTGTGGCTAGATCTTCAGTGAATTGTCAGGACTATTAGAAGTCCTTTACCTTTTGTGGCTAATAGTTACTTTTAAGACTCAATTCCACAGGAACTATGGTTCTTTCTCTCCCTGCTTTCTTCCTTTGAATTGATTACTGGATTTTAGATTTTATGTGTATGTGTGGTGCTAGGGATCAAACCTAGGGTCTTACACATGTTAGGCAAGCATGCTACAACTGAGATACAGCCCCAGTCCCTGATTACATTATTGTGCCTTGATCTCCTCCTATTAATGAGTTTCTATATTGCTAGTTTCATGACAGAGCTAAACATTACAATTACACTAAAGTCTAACTGTGCTGAATATGTTAATGTTCAATCCAAACAATCATAACACTAACTTTCTAAACCTCTCTAGGTTCTATTTATTGATGTCCAGATTTGTCTGTCTTTGGCCAATGGGAGCCTCTTCAAATAAATGAGGATTATGGGGACTCTCCCCAGTTGTAAATGGAGTAGTTATGTCTCCCTCCATGGTAGAGCATTGACTCTTCACATTTTGGTGGGTATCAGAATCACTTAAGGAACTCAGGTACATGGCTTTCTTGCTTCATTGACCCTGAATCTCTGCCTTCCTGTCACTTAATGTGGATAATATATGAAGTCTTGAACCTCCAGAAAGCAGAACAATGGCCAAGACTTCTCCCTTGTGAATGGAGATAAGACACAGGTGGGAAAGGATGCTCACTTTCTCTAGAGGGAGACAGTAGGATCAGGATCAAGAAGTTGGTTACACCTATCTTGACACAATTTACTGCCAAACTAGTACTGGAAAAGGGAAGTTCCAGCCATTGATACATGACATCAGGGGTTCTCACCTTGGACTGTGAGACACTTCTAAAAATCAAGCCCAGTTCAAGAGAAGTAGAACCGAGATGAATGTTACATTCCCAGTCTTGGAAAGATTCCAGACCTTAACAGAGGAGGAGTAAGAAGCTAGCATGGGGGCATCTGAGTGATACCTCAAAGCTTTGAAGACCCCAGTTCTTTGAATCCATTGGTCCTTCTCCTTAAAAGGATGAAGTATATTATGCCCTGAAGTTATGCCCCATCTTCCTGTTGACTATTAATTGGTGCCAAGTTGCATCCAATGAGGGACAGACATCTGTACCCACTATGAGAGGATTGTTCACTAATGGACTTGCTGGAACTGGCTACTCCATGAACAACAGAACCAGGAATAGTTGAACAAAGCAGAGAGTTGCAGGAACCAGGATCTTCGTTAGACTAATGTCCTAAGGATTTATGGGACCATGCACCTAAGTTGTGTCATGCTAGCTCTGGAAAGGAATGGTAGCCTACAGTAGCAGGTTTTAATCACTTCTGAACAGTTGAACCATAGGGAGACCTTTAAACTCTTAAGCTCTATGCTTCCCACACCATTCTGGAATGGGCCAATCTTTGTGGTAGGGCCCAAGCACTTCCCATAAGTGCTAAGTGGGAACCAACTTGGACAGTCACTGTGTCCAGAGCAAGTGAAGGAATCATAGCTAGAGTGACCCCGGTACAAAGAAAGGGGTTAGAAACTCAAGTGTAGGCCTGTGAGATACCTTCCTTGTAGATGACTATAGAAGTCAGGGTGATCCCAGGATGCTTCAGAGGTCGCTTTTTTCCCAAGAACACCCATTGATACTGAGAAACTGCAGGTGAGTATCCTATGTCATCAGTGTGGATAGTAATAAAGAAGATAGGTTGCTTTGGAATTCTCTGTTGTCCACAGAAATTATGGACTTCAGAGTTAGAGACCCCAACCATGGCACTTATATACAACCATAAATGTAGTATAAAGATGGCCATTCCCCAAAGGTAATTGCCCGTCTAACCAAAAGAGACTACGTACCTGCCATAAATCGACCAAATAGGGAGTCACTATCCCTTGCTCTATATTCAAATATGAGCCAGTACTGGCCAAGTTCACTCAAGGAAGGAGCTTATATTACTATCACATGTATATATTATAGTAATTCCCCACATCCTCTTCAGAGGCATCTATGATGATGTACCCAAGGAAACATCTTGGAAAAGGACAAGGCTCAGACTGTATGAGTAGTTAAGTATTGTTGAAAAGGCTTAAAAGATTCAGGATATGCTGCTTATGCAGTCGGTTAGTAAGTGTCTCCCAAATTGATCTGTGGTCAGTCCAATGAGTCCAGATCTACTTGGCATTGGTTTGCATCAGTGGAAGACTTGAATGGGCCAGCTACCTCCTTCTCTGTAGTCTTCATTGATGGATTGAGTAAGAGTCACAAAAATACGCTAGCCCAAGGGCATGACTGTAAAACTATCAGCCATCCATGACAGGACCTACAAATAGTGTCTTGGTAGAATAGTAGAGATTTACTCTTTCCTCGATGTTGTAAAGGATTCTGGAGTAGTGCTCTCTTGTCTCCTGTTTAGTATGTCTGAGTGGCACCTGCAAAAAACTGGGAATTATGGTGGGTGGTAAATCGAGGGCAACAAAGGGTCACAGAGATGAGCAATATACTGCCTTGGCTAGAGGCTGCTGGCCTTGACTGAAGTGCCAGACTTAGAAGTCAGGCCCCATTTTACCACGTGAACCCCATTTTAGAATCGAACCCTGAGCCAATCAGATTTGTACCTGTGTCCTAATCTTGCTTGCTTAAACACCTGATTGTTGTAACCTTGTTCTTTGCCTTTATAAGCCCTGTGTAATCACAGCTCGGGGCTCCCTCCTAACCTCCGCTGTGTTGGTGGGTAGGACGAGGCCCAAGTTGCAGCTCGCTTAAATAAAGCCTTGCCTTGCTTTCGCATTTCGGAATGTCTGAGTCTCGGTGGTCTTCTTGGTGGTGGTCTTGCGACTTGGCACAACAGACAAACCTAAAAAGATCTCTTTATCCAAATCTGTCTCCTCAGCTTTGTTTCTTCAGACATCTGACTGAGCTTTGAATCAAGATCTATTGTTTGATATGACAGGTAGAGTGAGGACATCCTTTTTCCAAGCATGGTCAAATATCAACCTTGGGGAACTCATGTCTATTGCTAGATCCATAGAGGATCTGGACCCTGGCATGGTGAATGAAGTAAAAATAGTTCCATTAAACTTTTTGCACAAATTATCTAAGACTGAAATGGTTTTATGACCAATGACAATCGTCAAAAATGACAAAGGCTGCTGCTACCTAAGTCACAAAGTGGGTTTTCTGGGATTCATGGGCAACTTAGTTTTCCTGTGAAAGGTGACAAAGGGTAAACATAGCCTAACAAAGAGTTTTTCTAGCCCAGATCTCTGATTCCTTCAGGATATTTGTGTTAGAGATCTGAGCAGGTCACCTAAAACATACAAATAGTCTGAGGTGAGAGAAAAAGAGGAATGGTGGGTGTTGGAAATATTTCAGGACATCGGGTGCCATGTGGAAATGACCACAGCTTGAGAGGAACTTGACAGGCAAACTTTTACTCCTGCAAAAAGACAGACTACTGACAGGAAGCCAAGTACATGATTGCGCTACATGAGAAAGTTCACCCGTGTTTTCTTTCTAATGTGAATGCCTCTCTTTGCCTAATTGTCTCGTTTGTTCAGATAAAACCTTAACTCTCTTTAAAACTATCAACCAGAGCCAGGCTGCCTGGGCAGTGCACTAACTTGTAAGAAAAATAACTCTTCGCTTATAACAGGCTATAGCTTAGTATACTGTTGTTGTTCCAAACAGGAGTTCACAAGGCTGAGTAAAAGGGCACGCTAACAGTTCTAGACATCTGTGGGGCTTCTCAGAACCTAGGTTGTATGGTATGTTAGGATAGGCCACCCCTAAAGTGACACAAACACTTTTGTGTTAACTATTTTGACAGGAAAGTTTTGTTTGTTTTTGTTTGTTTGTTTTGCCAGTCCTGGGCCTTGGACTCAGAGCCTGAGCACTGGCCCTGGCTTCTCTTTTGCTCAAGGCTAGCACTCTGCCATTTGAGCCACAGCACCACTTCTGACCGTTTTCTATGTATGTAGTGCTGGGGAATCGAACCCAGGGCTTCACGTATAAAAGGCAGACACTCTTGCCACTGGGCCATATTCCCAGCCCCTTGACAGGAAAGATTTTAATTTCTATATGACGAAGAGCCATATAATAAGCAGCAACCTGTTGAAGGTTTCATTCTTCCTACTGAGTACTCTTGTTTAATGAAGAAGACACTTGGAGCCCACATCTTTCTATGAAAGTAGGAAGGAGATGGATAGGGCAGATGGAGACATGGACGCTGATATAATTAGGTCAGAGCCTCACACAACTCAATGAAAGAACTCTGACTGAAATAGTCCCAGGTAGAATCTCATAGTTAACCCAAGGGCTTGGCCCATGTTTTTCCTTTGTTACAGGATGAGGACTGCCTTACAAAGAACCTTATCTGAGGATCCAGTTGCTTTGGGCAGAAAAGAGCAAGGATGAACAAATGTACCAAGGGCAAAAAGTTGCTAAGAGATGCAGACCCCCAAAAAGCCAGTGAATTTGCAGATTCCAGGTTACATGATGGGCACAACAATTTTTCTGTAGTGCTAGGCATGGTTAACAGCTGCAGAGAAGGCAACCAGAGCTCTGCAGGAAACCTGAGTGGAGAAACTTTCTACTACTGTCACAGAAGCAGCTTCCATGGGTCTTGTCTGTTGCTTGCTTTGTGTGATCTGTGCTGCTGTAACTGAGCTATTTGTGCTCTTCCAATTCTTCCTGATTTCCAACCAGATCAGACTATATGAATTCTTCCCTGACAGAATACAAGACTACATCTCTGATTCCTGGCCACTTGGTTGTTACCTTTCTATTCTATTTCATTTTATTCTAGTCATTCTAGTTCTTTCTATTGTTTGAGATAAGTTATAGCCTCTCGTTGATGTCTCTTCACTTTAATGTTGATCCTACTTCCACACAGCATGGATTGCTTCATGGCTCAGAATTTTAGCTGAATTTTGAGTACAACTACCCAGTGAATGAGCTTGTAGGTGGCTTGAGTGGCCCGAATAGATGGGCAGATCTTGAGGTCAAGATCATTTTCCCAGGATGATTAAAGTTGCTTACTTCCATTAAAAAAGGGAGGCACGAACAGAAAGGGCATCAGGCTTATGGAGAAACTTAGCATAACTGTCCTCCGCAGGCCAGGATTAAGTGAATCAGCTACAGAACTGTGCTCCCCATGGCCCATCGTGATGGCATATCCCAGAAATGGCAAAGGTTTGGCCACAGCACTTAGTCATCAGAGGCAATGGGGATATCATTAACTATAAATATGTATTAAATGCTTCTATCACAGGATATAAGCTAGTAGATGATATATAAAGGAAATTCCTCATAGTTTCACATGGACAATGATAGAGGAACTGTGCTCAAAGTGACCTTTCGGGCCCATAGCCCCCAAACTTCATATATATGGTAACATTTTTATGCGTGTGGGAATGGTCATTTGATTTCTGGGCAGCTGATATTTTTAGATCTTGTTGCTCAAGGAGCACCTCACAAGTCCACTCACACCTAACCATGGCCTAAATAAAGCCCTAGCCAAGCAAAGGCTTGGCGCTCTCTTGAGCCATGTTGTGGGGGGCTGCTGTTCCCTTGTAGTGTATCTCAATTTCACACTAATAATTCTCATGCACTTTGCTATGATCCTTTCTCAGTTCTTTGGGAATAGAGTTTGTCTTCCTTTGCAAGGTGCTTCCAGGCTCCTTTGGTGTCCCACACAGAGACACAAGCACGGGGTACATGTTCATGTTTCAAAAGGCAGAAGTAGGGGCTGGGGATATGGCCTAGTGGCAAGAGTGCCTGCCTCGTATACATGAGGCCCTGGGTTCGATTCCCCAGCACCATATATACAGAAAATGGTCAGAAGTGGCGCTGTGGCTCAAGTGGCAGAGTGCTAGCCTTGAGCAAAAAGAAGCCAGGGACAGTGCTCAGGCCCTGAGTCCAAGCCCCAGGACTGGCCAAAAACAAAACAAAACAAAAAGGCAGAAGTAGAAAAAGAGGTAACTGGTGCCAGATAAAATGAACACCCAGCAGGATAAACATTCTTCCTTGAAGGTGAAGAATAACTTGGCTAACTGGGCCCAGGATACAAAGCTCCTGGTCTTACTAGAGAAGGAATTCAAGGACAGACACAAAGGACTTAGTGGAAGCAGCTTTATTAAAACTAAAAGGAGTGGGCTGGGGATATAGCCTAGTGGCAAGAGTGCCTGCCTCAGATACACGAGGCCCTAGGTTCGATTCCCCAGCACCACATATACAGAAAACGGCCAGAAGCGGCGCTGTGGCTCAAGTGGCAGAGTGCTAGCCTTGAGCAAAAGAAAGCCAAGAACAGTGCCCAGGCCCTGAGTCCAAGGCCCACGACTGGCCAAAAAAAAAAAAAACCAAAGGAGTGAAAGCTTCCTCCTAAGATGGGAGGATGAGCAGGATGGAGAATGAGGGTCTGTCCAGGGGTCCTAAAATTTTGTGCTTTTATCCATCTCTGAGTGTGGTAATTATTTCTTGGAGAGGGTTTGGGGTAAAATATATAGAATTAGCAAGTGGCTAAAAGACATCATCCAGAATTATGACCTGTGGAGTAATTGAAGGACACAAAAATCTCAATACATTATGTCTATAATATAAAGAGCATTAAGAAACTCACTGACGGCTGCTGAATAATAGGAGATGGGAGAGAAGAAAGCAGTAGAAGGGGGTTAATCTGATTAAAGGTAATACATGCATGTGTGAAATTCCATGGTAAAACACCTTGGTACAAGTAATGTACACTTACAATGAATGACAAGTATAGGGGGCAAATACCCACAGGAGGAAAAGGCAGATGTACAGGTGGGAAGAAGGGAAAATACAGTCCAAGTATTCAGGATACATGTATGAAAATAGAACAGTGAAATCTGTTGACGGTTTTAAAGGAGAGGAAGAGTGACAGCGTGGCTGAATTCAATCGAGACCTTGTACAGACATATGGAAATGTCACATGGTGACTCCCTCATATAACGAACATGGTAAAATCTAAAAAAGATTGCAAGATTTTCAGAAGTGTTCAAGTTTTTTTTCAAATGAAGAGCAACATAGAGACAGGAAGTTTTAATTCTGAAGTTTAATTCTGTTTCTGTAGAAAATAAACCCGAGGAGGCAGTGGTTGGATGGAAGCCTTGGCAAAGGACACCTCTAGGTAAGGAAGTATGAGGTAGCTAGTGACTGAACATCCACCATGGCCTTATTTCTGATCCTGCTCTTAAAGGATTCTGGGCTGAGTCCAGAATGCAGGTGGTCTATTGGGAACATGGCGAGAACCCAAGGATGCAGAGTTGGGTCATCACTAAGGCAACTGATTGCTCCTGTCATGAGTACTTCATTTCAGAGCTGCCAGGGCAGAAAGCAAGGAAAAGGGACACACATCTGTCAGAGGCTTTAATCAAGTATTTCCAGGTGCACCCCCCCCCCCTTGCTTTTCTGGTCTGCATGAGTGTGAGCATGCCCAGGTTCCCATGGGCAGCTGCGTGGCCAGGTCCTACACTCCGGGACAGGATGCCAGCTGGGTGAGACACGGAGTTGTTCCAGATGATACTGGACTTCATAACAATAGGTCAAAGGGCTTAAAAGTAGTTGTTCCAGATGATACTGGGCTTCATAACAATAGGTCAAAGGGCTTAAAAGTAAGTGTCCAAATATTCCCAACACAATTAAGGGGGAAACAGCAAGTATGTCAAGCCATTGGTGAAACCAAAATGTTAGAGAGAATGAATGGTGGAGAGGAAGTCACCACAAAGCTCAAGAGGGAATGAATCAAGAAGGAAAGGTGGGAAAAATCAAATAGATTCCACCTCCTCCCCCCACCAAAAATAAAGATGAGAATTGTACCTGGTGACTTCACATCACAAGAATCAAACAGCTAAAGTATGCCAAGTAATAAGTGGAGTGATTTGAGTGGAGCAGTATTAATGACTTGTATTTCTCTGCCCCATTTGTTGCACATTCCTATACTAATGCAGCATGTAGATCAAACTTTCTGATTGGAAAGCAGGGGCAATTTTTGACAGAACAAAATCTTTTTATTCCCTAAAATTACTCATGTGAACAAAATGCTTCATTGCCTCAAGTTTTGAAGCCTATAGTACAGCCTTTCTAAAGACCTAAGTTGAGCGTCTCTTGATTTTTAGTTTTACAGATGGCTCTGGGTGAGAAAGTTGTTTTAGAGAGTGATATGCTCTACATGAAAGAATGATGCCATTGGCTATTAAATTGTGACACTAGCTGCTGAGTTTTAGCCACCAGATGAAAAACTCCTTGACTCTTGAAGATTCCCATTCTTTCTGTAATTATTTTTCTGATACTGGGGTTTGGACTCAGGACCTTGTAATTGCTCATGGCTGGTGTTCTAACACCTGAGCCACACTTCCAGTTCTGCTTTTTCCTGGTTACCTTAGAGATGGAGTCTTCTGGACTTTTCTCTCTGGGCTGGATTTGTACTATAATTTTCCAGACCTCAGCTTCCTGGGTAGCAAGGATTATAGGCATGAGCCATCAGCATCTAGCTGCATCTCTGTATTTTTAGCAAATCAATCCAAACCTCCTGGAATTATTTGAAAAGACTAACCAGGAAGAGACTCTTCTAGATTTTAGTACAATGACAATTTTAAACATGTCTCCAGAACTAAATCTCAACATTAAGAAACATGTCCACAAATCCGATTTTACCAAATTCTGTCCATGACATAAATTTTTTCTCAAAAAGCAGCTTTTTTTCCTCTATTGAACACCTTTAAAAGATAGATTCCTTGAAAAGACCATCCATTCCTATGATGTCTAATGGATCACTTGACATTTTTAAAGGACAAACATAAATGGCATTGTACTTGTGATAAACTGATGGTAATCTTTTGTACAAATACTGAAAGATAATTTTAAAAATATAACAAAAGTAAAAGGACCAATACATAACCCACTTAAAACACAAAATGTTCTATGCCTTAATGAGATTGGAATGAAAAATAGTCACAACACAGGCTTTAGAGTCTCACAGACTTTCCAGCTTGAACCAGATCTCAGACCTTAACTCCTCAGTGCTAGGATAACAGTGGTGAGACACTGGCTTCCAGAAATACACTTAATTTTAATTGAAATATTCTCTGTACTAGAAAGAAGTTTCTGTTGCTTTTATTTTTTTTCAATTGTTTATTATCAAACTGATGTACAGATAGGTTACAGTTTCATACGTTAGGCATTGGATACATTTCTTGTACTGTTTGTTACCTTGTCCCTCATACCCCCCACCCTCCTCCCCCTTTCCCTTCTCCCCCCTCCCGAGGCGTTCAGTTCACTTACACCAAACAGTTTTGCAAGTATTGCTTTTGTAGTTGTTTCTCTTTTTTACCCTGTGTCTCTCAAATTTGGTATTCGCTTTGAATTTCCTACTTCCAATACCAGTAAACACGGTTTCCAATATACTCAGATAAGATTACAGAGATAGTGTAGGTACAACCACAGGAAGGTGATACAAGAACATCATCAAAAATAGAAGCTACAGATACACATAGGACGTTGAAAGTAGTTACAAATGTGATATAACAATTGTTTCCATAACATGGAGTTCATTTCACTTAGCATCATCTTATGTGTTCATAAGGGTATAGCTATTGGGCCTTGTGATGCTCTGCTATTACCTGCCTAAACCTGTACTAATTATTCCCAATAAGGGAGACCATAGAGTCCATGTTTCTTTGGGTCTGGCTCACTTCACTTAGCATAACTTTTTCCAAGTCCTTCCATTTCCTTACAAATGGGACAATGTCATTCTTTCTGATAGAGGCATAAAATTCCATTGTGTATATGTACCACATTTTCCTGTTCCATTCGTCTACTGAGGGGCATCTGGGTTGGTTCCAGATTCTCGCTATGACAAATTGTGCTGCCATGAACATTGTTGTGCTGGTGGCATTACTGTGGTTTTGTTTGTGGTCTTTTGGATAGATACCCAAAAGTGGGGCTGCTGGGTCATAGGGGAGTTCTATATTTAGCCATCTGAGGAATCTCCATACTGCTTGCCAGAGTGGCTGAACCAGTTTACATTCCCACCAACAATGAAGTAGGGTTCCCTTTTGGCCACATCCCCTCCAACAATTGTTATTATTAGTTTTCTTGATACATGACATTCTTGCTAGGGTGAGATGGAATCTCAATGTTGTTTTGATTTTGTTGCTTTTATTTTTTTTGGTACATTTACAAAACATTTTTTATCCTCCTACTTTAGTCTTAGGAAGATACATATAGTCAAATATGAGGAGAACAAGAAACATTGATTTGAAGAATTTTTTTCTTCTTTTTGACAGTAGTAAAGTTTGCTTCTTGTCCCAATCATCCTTTCTTTCCCCTTCAGGAAGAAGTATAATTTAACTCAGCATCTGTTGTGTTCTAGACACAGAGACAGAGGAATTAGTCTCTAGTCAGAATTTGAGCCATTCTTCTGCCTGCAAAGACAGGCCTTTCACTCCTCAAACTCAGCCGCGTTAATTGAGCTTGTGACCACAGGGGACAGGAAAAGGGAAAATTTTCCGATAGAACTTCTGATTGTTCGGGTCCTTCTTGAGAGAGTAATTATCTCAAATTCATCATTTTTTTCAGTTTGGACCAGAATGGGATGGGGTATTCATTGCCCAAGCCCCGAAGATGTCTGTCGGAGTCCTCTAGGTGGCGCTGCAGCCCAGCCTCTACTGCGAAGGTTCCACGTGGTCTTCCAGTTGGACTTCTTTGAAACCATCATGCTCCTTGCTAGATTCAATCTTCATGGGGCCTGCCAAGTCTGAAGTGGTGTCAGCAGCAGGGGGCTCGGTGTGTGGCTGCATCTTGTCCTGGTACTGCACGCCTTCACCTGCAAACCGCAAAAGCTCAAGCTGCTTCTTCCTTCTTCTTCTCCTGGTACAGCAAGTGAACATGCTCATCTTTATCATGATGCAGAATCTCCAGGACTTCCATCTGCTCTTTACAGGCAACGATGGACTCTTCGATGGCGTTGCTGTGCTCTGACAGCCGGCAGCATCGCTGTTACAGGTCATCCACGTGACTCTGGAAGTCCACCTTGTCAGGCAGTTCAGGGATGAAGTAAATTTGCAACTCCCTTTTGGGCACCTGTGTGTTCCGCTTCCTCTTCCCAAACAGGCCATGGGTCCTCGTCCTGGGGAAGAGGGCCTGTTGCTCCAGGTTGGTCTGGCACAGGGCTCCCAGGTTGGCTAGGCACGTGCAGCAGGCCTGCTGCTCCTGCAGCTGCTGGCTGACTTTTACCGTTCTAGATTCAGCAGCTGATAGTGCTTTCTGGTAAAAATCCCTCCTGACTTGAGGGCTGTCCACATCGTCAGGGACAGTCACACCGAGTGGGGTTGCCTCCTCCCCCCCTTTCTTCCCCATTGCTCACTCCTTGGCCTTCTGGAGGGAAAGCCATGAAGCTCAGCTGGGCCTGCAGTTGCTCCTTCTGTTGCCTTGCTGCTTCTAGGCACTTCAGAGTGTCCTGTAACTGTTCCCTTTCCGTCTGGGCCAGCAACTTGCTCTGTAGTTGCTCCTGTTTCAGCTGCTCCAGCAGCTGGGTCTGCCTCTGCAGGTGCTGCTGCAGGGCTTCCTTCTGTGAGCTCAGCTGCTGATTAGAGGCTGTGTGCTGATCACAGGTGGCTCTGAGTTCCTGCAGCTCGGTCCAGTACTGGTCATGTAGCTCCTGCAGCTCCTGAGCTGCTTGGCTCGCTATCTCAGCCACGTCTTTCCATTTGTGCAAATCCTTCTCTTGCTGCTCCAGCTTCTCCTGCAGATGTTTCTTTGGGTGCTTCTCTGGGCTCAGGACACTGGCAAGCTCCTCCTTCTCACCACTCAGCCTGTGGAAAGCATCCTGCAGCTGCACCAGCTGATCTTGGATCTCTCTGTCATGCACATGTGTGCATCTTGCTGTCTGTTACCCTGTGCTGATCCTCGGCATGCCGAGGAATGGGTTCCTCAGCCTTTTTCTCCAGTCTCCACAGCCGCTCCTGTTGCTCCAGGTTCTGGAGATGGGGGCTGTGTTTTTCCTGCACCTGAATGTGAAGCTGTTGCTTCAGGTCCTTTAACTCTTTCTGCATCTGGAAGGCCTGGGCCTGCAGCTACTGCTCAGCCTGAGCCAGTCCTGCAGGGGACGACAGCGCTGTCAGTTGTTTTCTAACTTGCTCCAGCTTTACCTCCACTTCGGACACCTGCCTCTCTCTCCCCTTGCTCTCCCTCCTCTCTTAGTTGTTTCATCTCTTCCAATTGCTGCTGGACCATCTCTTCCCACATGTCCCTCTCCCTCCTTAGGTACTTGGCAAAGGTGTCTCTTTCCAACCTTATTGTCTTCACCAGCCTTGTCAGGTTGTCCTCTTGCCTTTTGAGCACTGCCCACTCCTCTAGTGCTTGTTGAAGCTTGTCAATTCTGTTCTTCATGTTGACCTTCTGGGTCCAGAGCACTTCCAGCTTCCTCTGCAGATCACTGTTTCCTCCCTCCAAATCACAACTCCTGCTCTTTTCCTGGTCTTTGATGTGCTGTAGATTCTTCTTTTTAGTGTCATCCTGCTGGGTGGTGACTGTGGACAATGCCCTCTCTA
Organism: Perognathus longimembris pacificus; assembly: GCF_023159225.1. Taxonomy (NCBI): domain Eukaryota; kingdom Metazoa; phylum Chordata; class Mammalia; order Rodentia; family Heteromyidae; genus Perognathus; species Perognathus longimembris. Next base: position 65,896,885 of record NC_063167.1, on the reverse strand, counting down.
GCTCTCCAATGTGCTGCTGTGCAGCCTGCAGGCGGCTTGTGAGACCTTCATGCTCCATTTTTCTCACATTGGCCACCTGCCACATGTGGGCCAGGGCAGAGTGTAAATTATCGTGAAACCAACATGTGTGTGGTTCGCTTGTGGACTTTCAACTGTTTTAAGTGCTTCTCGCTCATGGACTCTCTTCCAATTCTCTTTTTGTTGTTCATGCTGCAGGTTTTTCTTTTCCTTCAGTTGTTTGATCTCATGTGAGAGCTGTTGGTTTCTTAACTTGCTGGAGTCCAGGGCAAGCACCAGTGTTGGTAGCGCCTCTGCATATCCTCGGTGTTATTGGGACATGTGAGACTCTCCACCCTGGCAGCTCTGAGGCTGCATGAAGGCAGGGGAGGCTCCGGGTAGGTGTGGTCTTTGGCAGGATCCTCAGTTGGTAGACCATCCCCAGTGGCGATAGTCTTGGGGTGATAGCTCTTTATAGTTTTCTTGTTTGTGTTGAGTTGTGCAGGTCCTCTTACAGGACATTTCTGCTGGTATTCTTGCCATAGTTGATTTCCTGCAGGTTGTTCATTTTGTCTGTTTTGTTCAGACCTCGGAGCAGGGAAGACAGAGGGGCCACATTCCCAGGCGGTCTGAAATCACCTCTACAATCACCAACAATGTCTATTTACTACTGTAACTCCTAACTCACTCTGATTCTCACAGTCACCACTCAGCCACCTCTACCTCCCTCAATGGCTGGGAGTGATGTAAGCCAACAGAGGGAACACCAGTGCTACTAGGCAGCAGAGGATGTGGGAGTGGCCCCAAGTCTGGCATCCCATTGGTCAGAGAGAAGTGTGAAATAATAGAGGGTGTGGCCAGAATCTTGTGATCCAGGCAGAATGGGTGGAGTCCTGATGACAGCCGCTCCTGCAGCCCTATCAACATCTAAATCTGTACAGGGTGCTTGTGGGCAAGACTGGGACTTGCTTTAGCTGGATAGGTGCTCAGTTTTACATGTACCTTTGCTGGCTTCCCTCACACAACAATTGTGGCCAATAAATAGACCCCCACAGCTTGCTCCAATGGCTCTGAGGCCCCGCCCCCTCAAGCTGGTGATCACATTCCCCACTGGCTTCCATGTCCAATCAAATCATTGATTTGATTCTTTTTGGGGGCCAGAGTTCTCCCTCCCCAATCAAACAGGAAAGGTACAGCAAATCCAGCAGATAAGAACAGGCTGCCTGTACAAAGGTCTGGGCAGAAAAGCTACAATAACCCACCAAGGAGGGGTAACTATAACAAAGAATCCTGTCCCTGTTGACCACATTAATTAACACCTGGTAAGACTTATCTTTAGGGGAATTTCTGAATATCTCTGAAGAGTCCATCATGAGCCATCTGTTGGATATTGTCCCACTGCCTTTTTCACATGAGAGTGATGGATGCCTGATATTTTCCTGTATCTTCAATAACTGATGGTGTCGTTGGCACTGCGGAGTAAGGTCCTTGTCACTTGGGCTCCAATTCAGGAGCATGATGCCCTTTTACCCAATCTAGCTGTCCAGAGAACAAAGCGTGGGTGGAGTTTTTCTAAGGGGGGCCAGTGGGCCTCGGCCACCAAAGGTCAGCCATGTGAAAGAACACCTTGCCTAACTTGCAGTGACTGTACCAGGTTAGAGTTAGACATTTCTGTTAATATAGCTTCCCCAAGTTTAGGAAGCAAAGAGGGTAGTATCCCATGAATTATTTCACAAGGGAGTGAATCCTCTAACAGAGGTGTAGTTGGCTTGAAGCAGTGCAAAGGGGAGGGGCTTGCCCAGTCCTAGCCAGTCTCTGTAACTGAAGTTTCCTTAAAGATCCTATGCAGTCTTTCCAGCCATTCTGAACTCTGATATAAATTCCAGTTTATTCTTAGGGCCTTAGCTAATAATTGAGTATCTTGGGTGGTGAAGGCCTGGCTATTGTCGCACCCCAGTGCTATGGGTAAGCCAAATCGAGGCTTTGCAGATGAGCTATGTTGAGGGATTCCTGGTGCCTGTCATATTGGTGCTGTGAAAACTTGAACCTCCTTTCAATCTGCTTTTCCTCTAGGGTGTCTGTTATCAAACACCCACTAGGCAGATCACATAACCTTTCCTTCAAACCCTTCTAACCTTAGAAGCTTTTTTCCAATATCTGGGATCAACTGGGTAAAGAAGGCTATGTTGTGGGCTCTCTGGTTCTCTGGGGCCTCAGGATCTATAGGTGTATACGTCCTATAGACCTCCAGGGTCATTCAAGAAGAGCAGCAGGGAACTCACTGGGAAGTTGTACAGTCTCAATCACCTTAGATAAATTACTTGGCTTCAAGGCTGTTGCGCCTGTCCTGACTAACACACTTTGGTGATAATTCTTAAGTGCCTCCCTACCTTGATCTTTGGTATCCAACGAGATTGAGCGGGCACAAGGAAAAACTGGTTTGAAAGAGTCTCGGACATCATTGGGGGACACTATATAGTCTAAGGAATGCCATCAATGCACTCTGCCAGATGTGGTCTATTTCTTCCAAAAATGTCAAGTGAGAATAGGTGCTGTTAGTGGTGCTGTGGCTCACATGGTAGAGCTCTACACTTGAGCAGAAGAGCTCAGTGACAGCACCCAGGCCTGGATTTCAAACCCTATAGGAGAGAGAGAGAGAATAGGTGCTGTTATTTGACACATATGGCAGACCGCACATCTCTTCTTTCATGATGTCTCTTTAGGTCTCCACACCTATGTACCTGCTATCATGTGGGTAGTAATTATGGTGAAATATGTCATGTCATACATTCAAGTAAAAAGTAACCGCTCAGTATAGAGAACAATAAAATACATACTTAGAGAAAATAAACCTCACTCGAATTTTCAGAGGCTCTTATTTACTCCCGGGAATCGACTCTCTCTCTTTTTTCTTCCCCAAAGTCACTTCCCTGCATTTTTTGTGTTCATTTCATAGATTTCTTAATGATTTGTTGATATTTGCAACTGTACAAAGCATATTAAATTTGTAATTCTTACTATTGAGATAGATAGAATCTAGTTCGATCTTTGAGTGGAATCTTTAGGCCTACAATCCATATAAAAACCTTTCTCCTCCTCCTTTTGATCTTTCTATTCTTCCTTTCCCAACCATACTGCAAGAGCTTCCCAGTTGACAGAATTACAAGTGCATACAAAACCTGGTTTAGTCCTTTCTTGTTTGTAATTTAATTGCCTTATTTATTGTCTGACAGTATCATAAAGTTAACTGACCCATATTTATTTCTCAATGTATTTTAATTTCTTTCTGTTCTACTCACAGAGTGTTTGAAATTCCGTCTTTGGCCTAAGGAAGTACCTCTTTGAAAATAGGCATAAAATACATATTTGCAGTGCTCTGCATCACTGTCCATAAAAGAAATGCAAATCAAAACAACATTGAGTTTCCATCTCACCCCAGTAAGAATGTCATATATCAAGAAAACTAATAATAACAATTGTTGGAGGGGATGTGGCCAAAAGGGAACCCTACTTCATTGTTGGTGGGAATGTAAACTGGTTCAGCCACTCTGGCAAGCAGTATGGAGATTCCTCAGAAGGCTAAATATAAAACTCCCCTATGACTCAGCAGCCCCACTTTTGGGTATCTATCCAAAAAACCACAAACAATCACAGTAAAGCCACCAGCACAACAATGTTCATCGCAGCGTAATTTGTCATAGCTAGAATCTGGAACCAACCCAGATGCCCCTCAGTAGACGAATGGATCAGGAAAATGTGGTACATATACACAATGGAATTTTATGCCTCTATCAGAAAGAATGACATTGCCCCATTTGTAAGGAAATGGAAGGACTTGGAAAAAATTATACTAAGTGAAGTGAGCCAGACCCAAAGACACATGGACTCTATGGTCTCCCTTATTGGGAATAATTAGCACAGGTTTAGGCAAGTCACAGCAGAGGATCACAAGAGCCCAATAGCTATACCCTTATGATCACATAAGATGATGCTAAGTAAAATGAACTCCATGTTAAGGAAACAATTGTTATATCACAGTTGTAACTACTTTCAACATCCCATGTGTATCTGTAGTTTCTACTACTGTTGATGTTATTATATCACCTTCCTGTGGTTGTATCTACACTATCTCTGTAATCTTATCTGAGTATATTGGAAACTGTGTATACTGGTATTGGAAGTAGGAAATTGAAAGGGAATACCAAAATCGAGAGACACAGGGTAAAAAAAGACAAACAACTACAAAAGCAATACTTGTAAAACGGTTTGGTGTAAGTGAACTGAACACCTCATGGAGGGAAAGGGAAGGGGGAGGAGGGAGGGGGAATGAGGGACGAGGTAACAAACAGTGCAAGAAATGTATCCAATGCCTAACGTATGAAACTGTAACCTCTCTGTACATCAGTTTGATAATAAAAATGTGAAAAAATACATATTTTGCTAAAGGTATCGGTAATGAAAATAATAATCTGATGAAGGGGTATCAAGGTTACAAAGTTTGTCAAAGATGTCACCCTTCTGTTACTTTGACATTGGATCTTTTTTTTGGTTTTGTTTTGTAATTGCTAATATACCGTCAGTTTATTGTTAAACCTTTAATATTATTCTGTAAAGCACAGCCATTTATCTAATATATTACTATTTTCAAATTCAACTCTCAGAATTTTTTTGATTATAGATTAATGGATTTTCATTAGGTATTCATTCATGACTCTAATGTTCTTTGAGTATATACATCCTCTCAAGTAAAGTAGAAAATCAAGAAGCTTTATTGATTTCATGCTTCTCTCCACTGAATCCCATTGTTTTCCAAGAGTCTGTGCACTGTTTTTATAGAGGCTGTCCTTTAGCTTTTTCTCTCAGGGCTGGTACTGTACCACTTGAGTCATAGCTCTATTTCAGCTATATTTTGGCCAGTCCTGGGCCTTGAACTCAGAGCCTGAGCACTGTCCCTGGCTTCTTTTTTGCTCAAGGCTAGCACTCTGCCACTTGAGCCACAGCGCCACTTCTGGCCATTTTCTGTATATGTGGTGCTGAGGAATCAAACCCAGGGCCTCTTGTATAAGAGGCAAGCACTCTTGCCACTAGGCCATATTCCCAGCCCCTAGTTCAGCTTTTGGTGGTTGATTATTATGAACTTTCTTGCCAGGGCTAGCTTCAAATCTTGATCCCCAGATTTCAGCCTCTTGAGTAGCTTGGATTACAGGCATGAGCCACAGGTGCCCAGATTTCATAGTCTTTTTAGTTTTGATTTCACAATTGAATAACAAAATATGAAGTAATTGTCTGATCTGGCTTAATTTTTTATGGTAATCTCAAGTTTGATCCAACTAAAAAATAACTATATATATATATATATATATATATATATATATATATATATATATCTTACCCCATTCGCTTCATTTGAGAGAGACAGAGAGAAAGGGAAAAAGAGAGGGAGAGAGAGAACACTTTTGCTCTCTGAGTTTGAGTAAAGCATAAAGCTAAAAAATTAAAATGAAGTTTTCTTGTTACATTAATTCTGCTTAATTATAAGTGGTACACATTTAATTATTAAATGATCCTATGATGTATTCAAAGAAAGAAAATATATTAGATCAAAAGTGTTGTTTTTGTTAAGCTCTCTTTCACAGGGAGTCACCATACCTCACAGTTCAAAGTGTATTCTATAAATCAGTAACATTGTACTGACGTGTAATTGCAATTTACTATGCAGCAAAATGGTTCAAGAAGAAAATTACGTAAAGTGTGTCTATTTACCTTGTATAGGCAATTGCTTACGTTACATTGTACTTTGATAAAAATGCTCATGTATGTATAGGAATGTAACAGCGCAACATGCTGCTAGCCCAGGCACAAAGTATTAAAATTCTTTTGTGAAGATTGGTGGTTGTATTAAAAACTGGGTTGTGCCATTATACCTCAAAAAAAGTGTTGTTTTTTGGAAATGCAGGTGGAATTCAGTTATAAAATACATTATTATAATTTACTGTAGGTTTTAGATGAAAGAAGACCCATAGTAGTAGCTGAAAATAAGAATATGTGTTAACCATTTTAGTAAACATTTACTTTACTACTTTTATTGAAAATGACATTTATCAAAGTAATTATCAGAAGAGAATGAGAAATATTTTCATTATGGTTTTTAGAAAAGTAATTTTACATAGAAAAATAATTGTAACATGTATAAGCATTTCATAATTAAAATTATTTTGTTTAATAAATTACTATATGACAACCAGTATAGTGAACATTCCAACATTAAATACTTTTTCCAAAAATTTCTGCTAAAATACTTTCCACCCAAACCTATGAGTCACAAATAATAAGAAAAGTGGAAAGATGAAAGTCTTCACCATCTTGCATTTGACACAGAGAAATACAGTAAACATCAAAGCGATTGCAACATACTTACAGATTGGGAATTTTCCAATTCAGCAATAGCTGATTACGTTACAGATTCAGCCACAAAGTATTTCTTGTAATTTAAATCACAGTCACAACTTAGAAGCTATCTTTTGGAAGACTTCATTTAAAGTTAATCAGAGTTTAGGCTGGGAAGTTTAAGCTCAATGATCCAACATCCAGTAAACACTTTCTTGTGGTATCCTCTCTTGTTGGAAAGGCAAATAAAGAGACAAGATGGAGTCAGAAGACTGACTTTGGACCTTGTCATGCAGTAGTAGGTACTCTTTGATGATGCACAGATCCACAGTTGGCCATAAACAATCTGAACTTCTTCCTTGAAGAGCATAAAGAGGTAAATTATCAAACTGTATTTCCCCTCTATTTTCCATTCTTCCCATGGTTTAGTGGAGAAGGAACTGCAATAATGTCCTATAACTCACATTTTCCCCAGCCAAAGCAGGCAGTCAGGAGAAGCAAGTTCTCCGGTTCTTTCATTCCTCCTGAAAAATACATATCATGCGTCCTTTAAACTAATCTTCAGGTGAAGCTCATAGAGAGGTGGGTGGGCTGTCTCTTAATGTTAAACTTTATTGATTACATGTGCTCAGTAGTAGGTATGACATAGTGAATCAAGAAACATAAAGGGTTTGCTCACTGCTGGACAAGCACTAGTGGAACCAGCAAGTTATTAAAATGGCATCACACGCATGCCAACAATTAGTAGCTTACCTCGAGGTGTGAGCAATTAAGTTAGATCCAAAACTTAAATCCCAATTACATTTGTTTGCTTCTCTTTAAGGGTTGGTCTATAAAAGTACAACTTCCATTTTCTTTGTTTTTTGAGGTGCGAGTAGGGGACAGTTATGGGACTTGAACTCAGGGCTTGGGTGCTGTCCCTGAGTGTTTTGCCCAAAGCTAGAGCTCTACCACTTTGAGACAGAGTGCCACTTCCAGTTGTTTTTTGTTTTTTGTTTTTGTTTTTGTTTTTGTTTTTGCCATTCCTGGGCTTGGACTCAGGGCCTGAGCACTGTCCCTGGCTTCTTTTTGTTCAAGTCTAGTCTTCTACCTCTTGAGCCACAGCGCCACATCTGGCTGTTTTTTCCTGTTTATGTTGTGCTGAGGAATCGAAGCCAGGGCTTCATGCATGCTAGGCAAGCCCTCTACCACTAAGCCACATTCCCAGCTCCTGCTTCCAGGTTTTGAGTGGTAAATTGGAGCTAAGAGTCTTTTTTTTTTCTTTTTTCAAATTTTTATTATCAAACTGATGTACAGAGAGGTTACAGTTTCATACATTAGGTGTTGGATACATTTCTTGTACTGTTTGTTACCTTTTCCCTCATACCCCTCTCCCCCCCCCCCCCCCCCGGAGCTAAGAGTCTTATGGAGACCTTTCTGCCTGGGTTGGCTTCCAACTGTGATCTTCAGATTTCAGCCTCCTGAGTAGCTAGAATTACAGCTATGAGCTACTGATGCCCAGCTAAAGGTACAACTTCCTAAATGGCTATTTTGGGGGTAAATATTTTTGTCATTTTTAAGTAGCTATCCATAGGAGTTGCAGTTGAACAAAGCAGTTTATGGATATAACATCTTGATCATATTCACCCCATTAATCATTCCTTCCCATCCCTTCCTACCCACATTTCCCCTTATTCTTCTCAGTTTTGTAGGATATTTATTCATTGCTTTCTTGACTGCATTCTACCCGACCTATTTTCCCCCCAGGGGCTTTAGAAATATTTAACTTAGACCAAAGTTTATTACTTCATAATATAGTTTAAAATGGTAATTTTGTTTTTGCTATTTTCCAAGCTTCATTTGAGGCATCTAAGAGATCTCATATGTTCGCAGTCACCTAAAAATTTTCATGTAAATTTTGATGTCCGGATTTTATTATTTTAGTTTCTATAGAAAATATTCTCTAGAGAAAAGCACTGTTCTGGTTTTGGTAAAGAAATAGAGAGCCATCAAGAAGGCCAGGTCTAGGGCTGGGGATATAGCCTAGCAGCAAGAGTGCCTGCCTCGGATACACGAGGCCCTAGGTTCGATTCCCCAGCATCACATATACAGAAAACGGCCAGAAGCGGCGCTGTGGCTCAAGTGGCAGAGTGCTAGCCTTGAGCGGGAAGAAGCCAGGGACAGTGCTCAGGCCCTGAGTCCAAGGCCCAGGACTGGCCAAAAAAAAAAAAAGAAGGCCAGGTCTAGAGGTACATGAACTGATGGAAAGGTGAATGCTAGAATGAGACATTCATCTCTATATTTTTGTTGCACTTTGAAAACAAAAATGTACTTGGGCTCTTATCATGTTAACCAAAAATAATCCATTTCTCAGTCAGTCTCATTTCACTACAAGCAATAATTTTACACACAGGTGCCAGAGGCTCTATAGAGTTCAAAAAAAAAAAATCCAGTGTTGATCTTGCAGCCCTCTTGCAGTGTACTTTGGTGGTGTAATCTTTCACTCACTGACTTGAGTGGAAATCTCATTTCTCCTTGTAAGTCCCTTGTTCTGAATTGTAATTAGTTTACTTTGTTGAATTTTTCCAATATCTTCTCTTTTTCCAGTTTCTTGTGGTTATTTTTTTTATTGCCAGTCCTGGGGCTTGGACTCAGGGCCTGAGGAGTGTCCCTCCTCTTGTCTCTTCTACCAACACTAATCCCAATGCCATGCAGGATCCCAGCTATCTCCTCAGTAATCTTCCTGTCTCCATTCTTGGGCTCACACATTCTTGCAAAACATGGCCCTCAGACTGATGTGAAAATCTTTGATTTCCATAGTTTCCCCCATGGTACACTGCTCAATTACTTCTCATCTACAGAACAGGGTCCCACATATTCCTATCCTGTATCTCTTTCTCCTTGGTTTTGTCCATGCATTACTCTCTTGCCTCAACTCTAAACAAATTCTACATTAAAATGTATGGATAAGAAATATGGTTTCCCTCATCGGGAATAATTAGTACATGTCTAGAATAGTCATAGCATAAAAGCACAATAACTCAATAGCTAAGTATATACACATAAGATGATACTAAGTAAAATGAAGCCCAAGTTATGGAAATAAGTGGTTTACCAGTGTCGTCGTTATGTTCAATGTACCATCTAAAATTGTGCCACTTTCTCTTTTCTTCCCCAGGTTTTTACCCCTGAGGTCACGGTTACTGATTTCCGTACCCTGGGTACTGTATACGTGTTTATTGGAACTAGGGAAGGGAAGGGGAACATCCTAATGGAGAGACAAAGAGTGAAAGATGACCCAGTGCAACAGCAATACTTCAAAATTATATTCCATAGTCCAACTGTACAACTCATGGGCGAAGCACGTTGGGAGGGGGAAAGGAGGGAGAGAAATGAGCCAGTAGCTACCAAGTTTGAGGAAAAATTTACTCACTGCTTTATGTCTGAAACTGTAACCCCTTTGTACATCACTTTGACAATACATAAATTAATTCAAAAGGAAGAAATACTAAACTGTGAGGAAGATGTTTTTCCTTTAAATTTCTCTGCTTTTCTGAATACCAAACAAGTCTGTAGAGTTTTTTAGTGTATCATTCTAACCAGCTGTTTGGTGTCGGCTCTGTTATCTGAGAGCACCTTTGTGTCTCTCATTGTCTTTCGACATGGTTTACACTTGATTATCATATCTGCTTCAGATTCTAAGGTCACGTGTACTGTGGTTGTGTTTGTACCACTGCATCTGGTGATGTCTGATTCAATATGAGCATGGAATGGAGTAAGCCTTGAGAAATAGGAGCCAGTTGAATGAAAGCAGCCTTTCTCCTTTCTCTGTGGTGTCATCTAGACAGGAAAATATTCCTAAAGGGGGATCTGAGAATAAACATTTCCCATTTTTCCCATAAGAGGAGAGAAATATATTCTATACATAGCATCAACCTGCTAAAGGGCACAATGAGACTCAGTCTTATTGGGTTAATCATCATTTAACCTAGGTTAGAGAATAGGTTGATTAAAAATCAATAAGATTGAGGGAGAGGTAATAAACAGTACAATAAATGTCCCCAAGGCCTAACGTACGAAACTGTAACCACTCTGTACATCACTTTGACAATAAATTAAAAAAAAAACTCAAGAATTCTTCTGCACCTTTATCATTTAATAATGCTCAAGTAAAAGCTTGAACATGCTACGTGTTGCATACCGGTTAGAAATCACCTTGGTTAAAAGTTCATTTCTGGTTCTTTTACTCTTGACCACATCTTCTCTTCTTAGTACCTTCACTGAGAAAGTTTGAAGGAAATAGAAATCAGAAAACTAACTCCAATTCCTGGTGGGTACAAACTCTTCTTCAGGTACCTCCTTGTATGGTAGGTGCTCATATCATTTGATTAAATTAGGACTCAAAACTATCCACTCATCCTCCATAGCTATGGTCTTCTTTCACTTGATTAGACTCATTAATAGTAGTTATGGACTCCGGAAGTGGGAAGTGGGTCCGGGCTTGGCCTGTGCTCGGTGAGGACCCCAGGCAGGGTCGGGCCGGGCTCCAGGACGCTCAACGTCCTGTCCGTCCCAGGCCCCAGCTCCCAGCAGCAGCGTGCCACCTCTGGGGGCCACAGCACGGTCCCTTTAGAGCAAGGCAAAAGTCTAACGGATTCGATGCGACCGGTCACAAGTGGAAAAGACCTCACGGGCTTGAAAAGGAAGCTGGTTGAAGTCGCTGAAGAAGAACTGAAGCAACACCCCAAGAAAGAGGATTGTTGGATCTAAGAGGGCCTGTTATAATGTCAGCTCATACCCGGAATATCACCCTGGTGGAGAACATGAACGCGTGAGAGCTGCAGGAGCAGGTGGGACTGATCTTTTCCAGCGGGTTCACCGTTGGGTCAATTCGAAATCCATGCTGAAGGAATGCCTGGTTGGCAGCATAGCAGTGAAGCCCACTGCCACGAAAGGTTTGCTTCCGAAGAGGCCGTTGACAGATCCGCCTGGCAACGGAGAGTCCCGCTTCTCCAAGCTCTCACTGGTTCCAATCAGACTCTTTCCTCACTGTCGTCATATATGCTCAGCAGGATATCAGTTTAGAATCAGTGGTCATTGATCATCAGGGTGGTTCCTCTAAAGCAGATACAATCAGTAAGGACTATGTGGTCTTATCCATATCCGACTAAGCCCTGAGGCTCAGGAAGACTTTTCTGTGCGGGTTGTGGAGAACATGGGGAAAACAGCGATGATCCTTAAGAAAAGGGACAGTCCCTCGTGGAAGTGCCCTGGCCATCCCCTGGAGCAGCGTAATTCATTTATTCCAAGTTGAGATGCAGGTCTGCCCTACAGGAAGGGCCGCCTGGTTTCCAAGGCAGCAGTTGCTCCTGACAGGACACGAAGCTCTTCTGTGGGGTGCGGCCTGCAGGCGCCCATCTGCAGGTACCGGCCGGGCCCCATGTCTACCCCAGGCTAACGGTCGCCACACCAATAGTAAGGCCATACACACCAGCATCTGACTCCTCCGTCTCGCAGTTCAAAGATCCCCTTCTTCCTAACAATAAATACATGGACTTTTGGATCCAATTTCTCCTTCCAGACTCTTCACATGACAGCTTGATCATCTTCAGATGGGAGGTTTGGTTTCTGTAAGCAGTCCTGAGGGCACTTTTAAAATATCCAAACTGGGGCTGGGGATATGGCCTAGTGGCAAGAGTGCTTGTCTCATATACATGAGGCCCTGGGTTCAATTCCCCAGCACCACATATATAGAAAATGGCCAGAAGTGGCACTTTGGATCAAGTGGCAGAGTGCTAGCCTTGAGCAAAAAGAAGCCAGGGACAGTGCTCAGGCCCTAAGTCCAAGACCCAGGACTGGCCAAAAAAAAAAAAAAAAAAGAAAAGAAAATATCCAAACTGCAGGAAGGAGAAGATCTCTTTTTATTGGCAGCGGGAACGGGCTTCACACCAATGGTTAAAATTCTGAATTATGCTTTGACTAACATATCCAGTCCCAGGAAGATAAAGTTGATGTTCTTCAATAAAACAGAAGATACAATTTGGAGAAGCCAATTGGAGAAATTAGCAATTGATAATGAAAGATTTGATGCTGAATTTGTTCTCTCAGCACCTGCTCTGGAATGCAATGGCAAAGGAGGATACATTTCACCAGTTCTTCTTTCTGAGTGTTTGAAAAGAAATCTAGAAAACTCTATAAAGTCCTCCTGTGCATTTGTGAACCAGCGCCAAGCACTGAAGGCAGGATCGGGTGGCTGCACGATCTCCACTTTTCCGCGGATGAGATCCATAGATTAACGGCATCATGAACTTTCTCTGTCTCAAATTCAACCGGGTTATCTTCCGAGAAGATTGGCATTTTTGTAAGTGACCCTTTCTTGTATGTCCTGAAGGTTCACTAGAGTCCAGGCTTCCATTTCTTTTTTTTTTTTTTTTTTTTTTTTTTGGCCAGTCCTGGGCCTTGGACTCAGGGCCTGAGCACTGTCCCTGGCTTCCTTTTGCTCAAGGCTAGCACTCTGCCACTTGAGCCACAGCACCACTTCTGGCCGTTTTCTGTATATGTGGTGCTGGGGAATCGAACCCAGGGCCTCATGTATACGAGGCAAGCTCTCTTGCCACTAGGCCATATCCCCAGCCCCGAGGCTTCCATTTCTTAAATGAAATCCAGTGTTCCCTTGCTGCAGGTAACTTCTTGGTCTAGTTTTTTACTACTGATATTTATTCTAACAGCCAGTCCATGCAAGAATGATGTGCAGGATTCTGTGTTATGGATCACAAATTTCCTTACGTTCAGATTGTATCACTGTTCTACCATACCACTTGTCAACGGTCACTTTATGTTTCTATGCTATTGTAATGTATTATTCGCAATAGGTTCTCTTTGACTCAGGAATTGATCATATATGTCTTTGTTATTAATATTAAAATGTGAAATATGATGATTTATTATGACCCAAACAAAAGTTTAGTATGTATGGCATTGATGCAGAGTAGAATAAAATTATACATCAGTACTTAAAAGAAATAGTAGCTATTCTACAAAGGTGTATGCATTCTTTGCACAGCTCCCCATTATTTGATTTCTGTCTTTTAAACATATACCTGCAGAGAGACTATAATTTTGAGTGCCTAAACTACCTTCAGCATGGTAGATAATATCTGATACTTATACAGTCCTGTTAGCCTTTATTTAATATAAGGGCTATACAAAAAACTTATCTCTGTGAATGAAAGACTAAGTGAGAAGATTTTTAAAATTTTGTGCCTTGAATAATAAGTAATCCATGTTTTTTGTTATTTGCTTGAACAACCACTCTGTTATATCAGAAACTTTTCCATTCACTTTTTCTGCCAAGGATACACCTATATTTTGATCTTTAATATTAACTTTCACCTGAATATTGTTTTTCAGGTTTGTTGGTTTGATTTTTTTTTTGTAGGTCCTAGGGCTTGAACTCAGGCCAGAGCCTGCCTGTCCTTGGCTGCTTTTTGCTCAAGGGTAGCACTCTACCACTTGAACCACAGCAACACTTCCAGCATTTTTTCTCTGTGTGGGATGCTGAGGAATCGAACCTAGGTCTTCACGTGTATAAGGCAAGCATGCTTGCGACCAGGCCATATTTCCAGCCCCTCCCCTGAATATTTTAAAGCAAAAAAGGATTGTTTCTTTAAAGTTATATATTCAAATTCAAAATGAAAGCAAGAACATTATTTTCTACAATTTTCTTTAGCTGACACATTATTCTAGCATTGTGACATTTAAAAAAATGTTGCAAAAGTCTTTTCTAAAGAAATTGTTATAAAAAGATGCTTTCCTTACAATGCAGAAGAATTTCTGAGGACACAGTTGTGCAGAAATAATCACAGGGAGCAAAATTGATAAAGCCAAATGATTTATTGTCTTTAAAAATATACACATGCAGGGCTGGGGATATAGCCTAGTGGCAAGAGTGCCTGCCTCGGATACACGAGGCCCTAGGTTCGATTCCCCAGCACAACATATACAGAAAATGGCCAGAAGCGGCGCTGTGGCTCAAGTGGCTGAGTGCTAGCCTTGAGCGGGAAGAAGCCAGGGACAGTGCTCAGGCCCTGAGTCCAAGGCCCAGGACTGGCCAAAAAAAAAATATATATATATATACACATGCAGAGAAATTGACTATGTGTTACAAATTTCAGATTTCTAATTTATTCATATACTTCCTCTTATTATTAGTTATCATCCTGGTTTTGCTTTCAAAGTAACAGTCTCTTCCTGAAAGAGTAGAATAGATTTTGCAGTCTTCTACTCTTCCTCCCAATGAAAACATCTTTTTTTTTTTCAATTTTTTATTATCAAACTGATGTACAGATAGGTTACAGTTTCATACGTTAGCCATTGGATACATTTCTTGTACTGTTTGTTACCTTGTCCCCCATAACCCCCTCCTTCCCCCCCTTTCCCTTTCCCCCCCACCCAGGTGTTCAGTTCACTTACACCAAACAGTTTTGCAAGTATTGCTTTTGTAGTTGTTTCTCTTTTTTTACCATGTGTCTCTCAAATTTGGTATTCCCTTTGAATTTCCTACTTCCAATACCAGTAAACACGGTATCCAATATACTCAGATAAGATTACAGAGATAGTGTAGGTACAAGCACAGGAATGTGATACAAGAACATCATCAATAATAGAAGCTACAGATACACATAGGACGTTGAAAGTAGTTACAACTGTGATATAACAATTGTTTCCATAACATGGAGTTCATTTCACTTAGCATCATCTTATGTGTTCATAAGGGTATAGCTATTGGGCCTTGTAATGCTCTGCTATGACTTGCCTAAACCTGTACTAATTATTCCCAATAAGGGAGACCATAGATTCCATGTTTCTTTGGGCCAATGAAAACATCTTAAAGCTTCCAATTTTCCATTTAATGATTGAAACAAAAATTGCACAATCATATTCTTCTCTTAAACTATCTTATAAGGATTTGTAATATAATCCATTTTGAATAGTCTATACAGTAAGTGCTCAAAATAGAACACCCACACAGATCATTTCTCTGTTATGACATCCAAGTCATTTGAATCTATGGGAACAATGAAGTATCATTGATAAGGAAGAAAGTCTCAATCCTGCTTCTTGTCCCAATCATCCATTTTTCCCCTTCAGTAAGAAATGTAATGTAATTCAGCATCTGTTGTGTTCTAGACACAAAGACAGAGGATTTAGTGTCTCTAGTCAGCATTTGAGCCATTCATCTGCCTGTGATGGCAGGCCTTTCACTCTTCAAACTCAGCTGCGTTAATTGAGCTTGTGACCACAGGGGACAGGGAGAGGGAAAATTGTCCGATAGAACTTCTGATTGTTCGGGTCCTTCTTGAGAGAGTAATTATCTCAAATTCATCATTTTTTTCAGTTTGGACCAGAACGGGATGGGGTGTTCATTGCCCAAACCCCAAGCTGTGTGTTGGAATCCTCTAGGGAGCACAGCACCTCAGCCTCTACTGTCAAAGGTTCCACATCATCTTCCAGTTGGACGTCTTCAAAACCAACCTGCTACTCGCTAGATTCAATCTTCATGGGGCCTGCCAAGTCTGAAGTGGTGTCTGCAGCAGGGGGCTCGGTATCTACCTGCATCTTGTCCTGTCACTGCATCCCTTCACCTGCAAGACGCAACAGCAACTCCTTTGGCTCCTGCTTCTTCTTCTTCTCCTGGGACAGCAGGTGGACATGCTCATCTTTCTCATGATACAGAGTCTCCAGGACTTCCATCTGCTCGTTACAGGCAACGATGGACTCTTTGATAGCGTTGGTGTGCTCTGACAGCCAGCTGCATCGCTGTTATAGGCCATCCACTTGACTCTGGAAGTCCACCATGTCAGGCAGGTCTGGGATGAAGTAAATTTGCAGCTCCCTCTTGGGCACCTGTGTGTCCCGCTTCCTCTTCCCAAACAGGCCATGGGTCCTCGTCCTGGGGAAGAGGGCCTGTTGCTCCAGCTTGGTCTGGCACTGGGCTCCCAGGTTGACTAGGCACGTGCAGCAGGCCTGCTGCTCCTGCAGCTACTGGCTGACTTTTAACTTTCTAGATTCAGCAGCTGATAGTGCTTTCTGGTAAAAATCCCTCATTGGGGCTGCGATATGGCCTAGTGGCAAGAGCGCTTGCCTCGTATACATGAGGCCCTGGGTTCGATTCCCCAGCACCACATATACAGAAAATGGCCAGAAGGGGCGCTGTGGCTCAAGTGGCAGAATGCTAGCCTTGAGCAAAAAGAAGCCAGGGACAGGGCTCAGGCCCTGAGTCCAAGCCCCAGGACTGGCCAAAAACAAACAAACAAACAAAAAATCCCTCATGACTTGAGGGCTGTCCACATCGTCAGGGACGGTCATGCCGAGTGGCGTTGCCTCCTCGCCCCCTTTCTTCCCCATTGCTCACTTTTGGAGGGAAAGCCATGAAGCTCAGCTGGGCCTGCAGTTGCTCCTTCTGTTGCCTTGCTGCTTCTAGGCACTTCAGAGTGTCCTGTAACTGTTCCCTTTCCGTCTGGGCCAGCAACTTGCTCTGTAGTTGCTCCTGTTTCAGCTGCGCCAGCAGCTGGGTCTGCCTCTGCAGGTGCTGCTGCAGGGCCTCCTTCTGTGAGCTCAGCTGCTGATTAGAGGCTGTGTGCTGATCACAGGTAGCTCTGGTTTTCTGCAGCTGGGTCCAGTACTGGTCATGTAGCTCCTGCAGCTCCTGAGCTGCTTGGCTCGATATCTCAGCCACGTCTTTCCATTTGTGCAAATCCTTATCTTTCTGCTCCAGCTTCTCCTGCAGATGTTTCTTCAGGTGATGCTCTGAGCTTAGGACACTGGCAAGCTCCTCCTTCTCACCGCTCAGCCTGTGGAAAGCATCCTGCAGCTGCACCAGCTGATCTTGGATCTCTTTGTCCTGCACATGTGTGCATCTCGCTGTCTCAGTTACCTTGTGCTGATCCTCGGCATGCCGAGGAATGGGTTCTTCGGTCTTTTTCTCCTGTCTCCACAGCCACTCCAGGTTCTGGAGACGGAGGCTGTGTTTTTCCTGCACCTGAATGTGAAGCTGTTGCTTCAGGTCCTTTAACTCTTTCTGCATCTGGAAGGCCTGGGCCTGCAGCTACTGCTCAGCCTGAGTGAGCCCTGCAGGGGACCACAGCTCTGCCAGTTGTTTTCTAACTTCCTCCAGGTTTACCTCCACTTCCTACACCTGCCTCTCCCCTTGTTCTCTCTCCTCTCTTAGTTGCTTCATCTCATCGAATTGCTGCTCGACCATCTCTTCCCACATGTCCCTCTCCCTCCTCAGGTACTTCACGAGCCTTCTGAGGTTGTCCGCTTGCCTTTTGAGCACTTCCTGCTCCTCTAGTGCTTGTTGAAGCTTGTCAATTCTGTTCTTTATGTTGACCTTCTAGGTCCAGAGCACTTCCAGCTTCCTCTGCAAATCACTGTTGATTTCCTCCAAATCACAACTCCTGCTCTTTTCCTGGTCTTTGATGTGCTGGATATTCTTCTTTTTAGTGTCATCCTGCTGGGTGGTGTCTGTGGACAATGTCCTCTCTAGCACTCCAACGTGCAGCTGCAGGCTGCAGATGGCTGCTGAGACCTTCATGCTCCATTTTCCTCACTTTGGCCACCTGCCGCATGTGGGCCAGGGCAGAGTGTAAATTTTGTGCTTTTGAAACTAACATCTGTATGGTTCGCTTGTGGATTTCCAACTCTGTTTCAGTGCTTCTTGCTCACGGACTCTTTTCCAATTCTCTTTTGGTTGTTCATGCTGCAGGTGTTTCTTTTCTTTCTTCAGTTGTTTGATCACACGGGAGAGCTGTTGGTTTCTTAACTTGCTGGAGCCCAGGGCAAGCACCAGTGTTGGTAGCACCTCTGCATATCCTCGGTGTTATTGGGACCTGTGAGACTCTCGACCCTGGCAGCTCTGAGGCTGCACGAAGGCAGGGGAGGCTCCGGGGAGGTGTGGTCTTTGGCAGGATCCTCAGTTGGTAGACCATCCCCAGACAGCTCTTTATAGTTTTCTTGTTTGTGTTGAGTTGTGCAGGTCCTCTTGCAGGGCATTTCTGCTGGTATTCTTGCCATAGTTGATTTCCTACAGCTGGTTCATTTTGTCTGTTTTGTTCAGACCTCGGAGCAGGGAAGACAGAGGGGCCACATTTCCAGGCGGTCTGAAATCACCTCTACAATCACTAACAATGTCTATTTCCTACTGTAACTCCTAACTAACTCTGATTCTCACAGTCACCACTCAGCCACCTCTACCTCCCTCAATGGCTGGGAGTGATGTAAGCCAACAGAGGGAACACCAGTACTACTAGGCAGCAGAGGATGTGGGAGTGGCCCCAAGTCTGGCAACCCATTGGTCAGAGAGAAGTGTGAAATATTAGAGGGTGTGACCAGAATCTTGCTATCCAGTCAGAATGGGTGGAGTCCTGATGACAGCCGCTCCTGCAGCCCTATCAGCATCTAAATCTGTACAGGGTGCTTGTGGGCAAGACTGGGACTTGCTTTAGCTGGATAGGTGCTCAGTTTTACATGTACCTTTGCTGGCTTCCCTCACACAACGATTGTGGCCAATAAATAGACCCCCACAGCTTGTTCCAATGGCTCTGAGGCCCCGCCCCCTCAAGCTGGTGATCACATTCCCCACTGGTTTCCATGTCCAATCAAATCACTGAACTGATTCTCTTTGGGGGCCAGAGCTCTCCCTCCCCAATCAAACAGGAAAGGTACAGCAAATCCAGCAGATAGGAACAGGCTGCCTGTACAAAGGTCTGGGCAGAAAATCTACAATAACAGTGAGAACAAGGAGGGGTAACCATAACAAAGAATCCTGTCCCTGTTGACCACATTAATTAACACCTGGTAAGACTATCTTTAGGGGAATTTCTGAATATCCCTGAAGAGTCTATCATGAGCCCTCTGTTGGATATTGTCCCCCTGCCTTTTTCACATGAGAGTGATGGATGCCTGATATTTTCCTGTATCTTCAATAACTGATGGTGTCGTTGGCACTGCGGAGTAAGGTCCTTGTCACTTGGGCTCCAATTCAGGAGCATGATGCCCTTTTACCCAATCTAGCTGTCCACGAACAAAGCGTGGGTGGAGTTTTTCTCAGGGGAGCCAGTGGGCCTCGGCCACCAAAGGTCAGCCATGTGAAAGAACACCTTGCCTAACCTGCAGTGACTATACCAGGTTATAGTTAGACATTTCTGTTAATATAGCTTCTCCAAGTTTAGGAAGCAAAGAGGGTAGTATCCCATGAATTATTTCACAAGGGAGTGAATCCTTTAACATAAGAGATGTATCTGTCTTGAAGCAGTGCAAAGGGGAGGGGCTTGCCCAGTCCTAGCCATTCTGTGTAATTAAAGTTTCCTTTAAGATCCTAGTCATTCTTTCCAGCTGTTCTGAACTCTGATATAAATTCTAGTTTATTCTTAGGGCCTTAGCTAATAATTGAGTATCTTGGGTGGTGAAGGCCTGGCAATTGTCACACCCCACTGCTATGGATAAGCCAAATCAAGGCATTATTTCGTGAACTAGTTATTTAACTGCGACCTGAGTGGTTTCAGTATTTGTCGGGAATTCCTCTGCCCAGCTTGATAAATTGTCCACTAGTACTAACAGATACTGATACCCATACTTTCCAGGCTTTACCTCCCTGAAATTCATTTCCGTAAAGTCACTACATGAGGTTCCTCATACACATGCCCTCTTCACATGTTCCTCTTTCCAGCATTTAACTCACTGGTTGTCGAGACAGTTTGAGGCAGTGGCCCAGAGCAATTTAAATATAGACAAAGAAGGCTTGAGCCTGTGACCATTTTTCACAAGTTCCTTCTCCACACTTGCACACTTGCTACTACTGTTTGTCATTCCTCTTTCTTTAATCCTAATGACTAGTGGATCTAGTGGCCCCACTGCCTTCAGGATGGCCTCCTAAGTTGCTTGGTTAGCCTGATTGTTTCCCTGAACTTCAGGGGACATTAATTTCTTTAATGCCTACTTAATGCTCTGAACCTCAGTCTGGAACTTGGAGACTTCTTCCATTTTTTCTCCCAGCCTTGCTTTCATCATCCCAACCTTCTTCTCAAAGGCATCCTTTGCCTGATAGTATCCTGCCAGCGGCACTGAAGAGTCCCTTTGACTGTCCAACTACTAAAGGCAGCTCTGTGGCCACATCCATCCCTTTGCCCTTCTCCTTGTTCTTGACCTGATGCACTTTCTGCTCATGGGGCTGTTGCTCCAGCTTGTGCTCTTGGTGATGTTTCATGGCCAGCATCTCCTGTTGCTGCTGAAAATGCTCGTGCATCTGACCTTTATACTGCTGTGACAGCACTTACTGTTGCCTCTGGAACTGGGCGATGATGATCTGCCGCTTCTGTATTAGACTTCATATGGCAAGAATCTCGGTAGTCTTTTGGGCCTTTTCCTCTAGTAGCTTTTCTTTCTCATTCTTCACTTCAGGGGTTTTTTGGGACCCATCTTTCGGCCATTTATTTTGCTCCTCTGTTTTTTTGCCTAGTGCTCTTTCTGTTTGCCCAGCATTCCTCATCAGACCACCTGTGTCCTTCAACTCATTCTGAAGTGTGGCAATTTCCTTCTAGAGCCTGTTGTTTTCCAGCTCACGTTTCTTGGCCTCTTCTTCTCTGACACGCCACTTATGTGTCTGCTCTGCTAGCCTCTCTTTCATTTCAACAAAGTTGCATTTTAGAGCCCCTAGCTCCTCATCAAGTTTCTTAGGAGAAATGAACACAGTTTCCTGGGGTCCAATGTGCTTATTTAACCTGTCATTTTTCCATCTTTCTCCTCCTTGGACATTCCCTATTCGAATGTCCATTTTTCTTGCAATAAGCACAGTGTTCTCATCCTAGATGTGCCCTAGTAAAAGTCTGGGTTAATCATCATTTAACCTAGATTATAGAATAGGTTGATAAAAATCAATAAGTATGATTGAGGAGGTAACAAACAGTACAAGAAATGTCTCAAAGGCCTAACATATGTAACTGTAACCACTCTGTACATCATTTTGACAATAAATAAGAAAAAAAATAAAAATCATTAAGAATACTTTTATACCTTTATCATTTAATAATGCTCAAGTAAAAGCTTGAACACGAGGAGGAAGATGGTGCCATCACAATAGGGAGGCACCCCCAACTCGCTCCAACCAAATAGTGAGCTGGGAACTCACAACACCCAATGTCCCATCTAGAGACCAGCAAACCCCACAATCAGAACAAATAAAGAAACACAGGAAATGAAAAAGAGCAAAGAAAGAAAAGCCTATAATCTGCACAGAGCCAGAAAATCTCCAGGGTACCCTCCCCACCCCGGCCCGAAACAGGCCAAGCCTGGAAAGCGGCCCCGTGCCAGCAAATGGGACCACAGATCATTAGTGACCACAGAAGCAACAACAGAAAAGTTTTTCCATGAGTACAGAGACGAGGCAGCAGGAGGTCCACAGGCCCCAGACTACACGCATACCGGACCACCGAGGCAGATGGGGGCGCAGGACCGAATGGCTGGGGAGCTGGGCACTGTGGATGGGGAGAGCTGAGACCGCCCCCGCCAAAGGATCGATCACCACACCCCAGCTCGGAAAAGCCCACAGCAGCGCGGGACACACACACAATCCAGTACCGGTAAGTTCCCCATTGTCCCTTCCCCCAATGGGAGATCAGCTCTGGAAGAGACACAAAACCTCATGTAGAGCCCATCACAAGGGGACAAAGAAACTAGAGCTCCCTCCCTTCCCTTCCCTGCCCAGAGGGAACAAAAAGAGCCCCATATCTGGTGGCTCTAGGACCCTACAGTTCCTGAGAGGACAAAGGAGCTAGCAGCGGCAAAGCAGTGCCCAACAAAGTGGCTGGGAGACACCTTAGGCCAGAGTCCCCCAAAACCCCAGCTGAGGAGCCTGAATCTGTCCGCACCAGCCCCCCCAGCAGGGACCTGCGTCTGGTAGGCATTTGAACGCCACCTGAGGCACCCTGGTATGCACAGACTTTTTGAACAATAGTCATAGGCTGGCTGGTGTGCAATACCAGCCCAGCAGGGTCACCTGTGTCCGAGCAAATGCCTCCCGCACAATGGAGGCACAGAGGGTCCGTGGGCACCAACCCACACCCAGAGACTTGAACCTGCTTGGGACCACACATACCAACCCCACAGTAGATTCACGAGAGGGCACAAGCACCCTCCAACAATCCGGGACAGCATGCTCCCAAAAGAAGCACAAGATCTCACACGTACATGCCGCCAAGATGGCCAGCATGTGTCAGTGTGCTAGCCCTCCAGCAGGAGGGTCTCACATTCACTCCCCCACAGGAGCGCACAAGTGGGCAAGCTGCTCCTCAGTGGTGACGCCTGCTCTGATAGGCGCTCTCTGCACAGGTGGGTGGGCCACCCCTCAACAGGAACACCTGCTCTGACACACACTGCACAGATGGGCCAGCTACCCCTCAGCGGCAATTCTCAATCTGAGAGTTGAGCTCTCTTGACCCATAGCAACTAGAGGGGAAAGAATCAAAGAAGAGAAACGTCTCCATGTCATGCTGAATCAGTGACCCACGAACCCCTAACAGGTGCCACAAGGGTGAGCACAACACAGTGGCAGAGAACAGTCCTGCAGAGAAAGACACAGAACCTACCCACCCCTAACTGTGGTGAGGGTAACCACCTCAGAAACAAACGAGGCGGTAGTGCTCACCCATAGGGCAGTAAGGTTCAACAGCCAAACTCAAACCCGGAGCCAGGATACAAACAAGTCCCTGCTGACAGACCAGTGGGAACCAGCACAAAGCCAAACCAAGGCCGCCACCTACAGGCCACTGAAAGTGCAAAACCTCCAGATGCGTAAATCACAAAGAAATATTACTAATTTTATGAAAGGTCAAGCCAACTCGCCAGCTCCAAAAAGTAGTATGACCCAAGAGGAGATGGAGAATATAAGACCAACTGAGGCTAAGATAGCAGAAATTATCGAAAGCCCCAGGAACGAATTCAGGAAACAATTCCACGAGTTTAGAATGGAAGTCTTGAAGGACCTTCAGGAAGTCAAGAAAGAAATGGAAGCAAAAATAGAAACAGTCTACTCCTCTGTTAAAGACCTTAACATCCTGAGAAATGAAATGCATGAAAAAAATAGATTCAAAACACAACTCATAAAAAGAAGAAATTACCACAATGAGAGCTGATCTGGCAACCATAAAAAGCTCATTCACCTGGATGCAAACCACACTCGAAGCCACATCACAAAGAATTGATCATCTTGAATCTCAAGTCTCTCTTTTGGATGATGATTCAGCTGATAAGGACCAGAAGACTACCACACTCCAAGAAACTGTCAAACTCCAGGGCGGACTAATCCAGGAGCTAGTGGACAGGGAGAAGAGATATAATCTGCATATAATTGGAATAGATGAAGGAGAGGAGTACCAGAGCAGAGATATACAACACATATTCAATAGAATTATTACAGAGATTTTCCCCAATCTCAAAAGGGAAAACCTGACCCAAATAACAGAAGCATATAAGTCACCTGGCAGAATGGACCCTAGAAGATCCTCCCCCAGACACATTATAATCAAGGCCTCAGATTTCAACAATAAGGAGCAAATTTTGAATGCAACCAAAATGAAGAAAGAACCATATTACAATGGAAAAAAAGATCAGAATCATGGCAGACCTCTCCACACAAACGTACAACGCATGAAGAACCTGGAAAAACACAATCCAAGTTCTCCAGGCCAATAACTCCCAACCCAGAAATAGATACCAGCAAAATTAGAATTTACCTTTGAGGGCAAAACCAGATCTTTCCATAGCAAAGAAGAACTAAAGGATTGTGTGAATAAAAAACCAGCCTTACAGCGAATTCTAAGAGGGAAACCCCACCCAACAGAAAACGTACAGGACCCCCAGACAGAAACAGAAATAAACTGCAATAGCCAGAGCCCAACAGGAAGAGCAGATCAATAAAGACAAGAAAGAAGGGAGAGGAAACACAGCCTAACAGGA
The DNA here is from genome assembly GCF_023159225.1 of Perognathus longimembris pacificus. Taxonomy (NCBI): domain Eukaryota; kingdom Metazoa; phylum Chordata; class Mammalia; order Rodentia; family Heteromyidae; genus Perognathus; species Perognathus longimembris. Next base: position 65,872,510 of record NC_063167.1, on the reverse strand, counting down.
AAATGAAAGGGAATAAACCACACCAATCCAGGATCTCTTTGAATATAAATGGTATAAATTCTCCAATAAAGAAGAGCAGACTGACAGAGTGGATGTGTAAACAAAAAATTGCTATCTGTTGTCTTCAAGAGACCATCTTACAGCAAGGGACAAAAACAGGCTCCCAATGAAAGGATGGAGTAATATCTTCCAAGCAAACGCACTCACCAAAATGGCAGGGGTGTAGGCATCCTGATTTCAGACAACCTAGATTCTCATTAAAATCAGTTCAAAAAGATAAACAAGGGCACTACATTTTAATACATGGAAAAATCCAGAATCAAGATATCACGGTGATAAATTTATACTCATCGAACAAAAGAGGCCCTAACTTTGTCAAACAAATTCTTTCAGAAACACAGAACAAGATAGACCCAAATATAAACATAGTGGGAGATTTTAATACTCCACTCTCTCCAAGAGACAGAACCAACACACAGAGGATTAGCAAGGGAGCCAAAGACCTAAGTAACACCATATCCCACATAGATCTGACAGATCTGTACAGATTTTTCACCCTACAGAGACCCAATAGACATTCTTCTCAGCAGCCCATGGAACATACTCCAAAATACATCATGTCATAGTCCACACAAGGAACCTCAGCAAATACAAGAGTACTGACATTATCCCATGTATTTTATCTGAACACAGTGGAATCAAGGTAACCCTCAATAACAAAGGATACTACAGAGACTACAAAAACACTTGGAGGCTAAACCCCTCACTGTTACCTTGGGTCACAGAGCAAATTAAGGACGAAATTAATGAGTTCATAAGCCACACGACAATGAATATACATCACAAAGAAACCCCTGGGATACAGCTAAGGCAGTGCTGAGGGGCAAGCTCATTGCCCTCAGCGCACACATTAAAAGAATGGAATTATAACAGGTAAATAACCTCATGATGCAGCTAAAACATCTGGAGAAACAAGAAAATATTGAATCTAAAATAACTAGGAAGAGAGAGATCACAAAGATTAAAGAAGAGATAAGTCTGATTGAGAATAGAAAGACCATTCAACAAATAAATAAAACTAAAAGCTGGTTCTTTGAGAAAAATAAATAAAATTGACAGACCCCTTGCAAGACTTACACAAAAAAGAAGAGAAGAGACTCATATCCGTAAAATTAGGGACTCCACCAGAAAAATTACAAAAAATACACACGATATTCAAACTATCATAAGGAACTATTTCCAGAACCCGTACTCATTAAAGAATGAAAATTTCACAGAAATAGATTAATTCCTAGAGAAGTATAAACTGTCCAAACTGAATCAAGAAGAAATAAATCAACTAAATAAACCAATGACTTACAGTGAAATACAGGAGGTAATTTAGAGCCTCACAACAAAGAAAAGCCAAGGCCCAGGCGGATTCACCAATGAATTCTATAAAACCTTCAGTGAGGAGCAAATACCAATACTCCTCAAACGCTTCCGTGAAATAGAAACAGAGGGAGAAATCCCAAACACATTCTATGAAGCTAATATCATACTCATCCCCAAACCAGGCAAAGGCCCAACAAAAAAGGAGAATTACAGACCACTATCACTAATGAACACAGATGCAAAGCTCCTCAACAAAATATTAGCTAACAGGATGCATAAACTGATCAAGAAAATTATACATCATGACCAAGTAGGCTTCATCCCACAGACGCAAGGATGGTTCAACATCCGCAAATCAACTCGAAAAATCGGACTACTACAATATATAAAGTTTCTGCACAGCTAAAGAAATTGGCCACTAAACTGGAAAGACTGCCAACCATATGGGAAAGGATCTTTACCAGCACAGCAACAGACAAAGGCCTAATATCCATCATCTACAGAGAACTCAAAAAACTAACCCCTCCAAACCCAGTAAACCAATTATTAAATGGGCAAAGGAGCTAAAGAGAGACTTCACAGGAGAAGAGATAAAAATGGCAAAGAAAAATATGAGGAAATGTTCAACACCCCTGGCAGTAAAGGAAATGCAAATAAAAACAACCCTGAGATACCACCTCCCAGTTAGAATGGCCTACACTCTGAACTCAGGCAACAACAAATGCTGGAGGGGATGTGGGGAAAGAGGAACCCTTCTCCACTGTTGGTGGGAGTGCAAATTAGTGTGACCACTTTGGAGAACAGTATGCAGGTTCCTCAAAAAGCTCAACATAGACCTACCCTATGACCCAGCTATACCACTCCTAGGCATCTATCCTGAACAACAGGTCTCAGGATATCAAAAAGACATCTGTACCTCCATGTTTATTGCTGCACAATTCACAATAGCAAAATATGGAAACAAACCAGATGCCCCTCTACAGATGAATGGATCCAAAAAATGTGGCACCTATACACAATGGAATACTACACAGCGACTAGAAATGATAAAATATTGGTATCCACAGGGAAATGGTCAGAACTTGAACAAATAATGTTGAGCAAGATAAGCCTAGAACACAGAGAACAAAGGGGCATGGTCTCCTTGATATATGACTGTTAGGGTGGGATGGGGGGGACAGTAGAGACCAGGTCTGCGAAACAAAAACCTTTTTGTCAAATGGTATTTCCACAGGTTTGGGTCAGCGACCTCACATTATGTATCTAAAACCAAACAACTACTAAACATAAAAAGGTCTAAAATTGACCTCTCAGTGGATCACAATAGCTCAACAGCTATGTATATATGGTCATATAAGACAAGGGTAAGCAAACTCTATTGTTGAAATTATATTTAAAGTTCTAGTAAATTTCCTGTGACGTACACCACGTGGCTACTGTATATGATTTTGGTACACTGGATATTGTATATATGCCTACATGGTCTAAGGAAGGGAAAGAAAAACGAGAGTGTAAGAAATGTACTCACTGCCCTATTATGTAACTGTACCCCTTTTGCACAACACCTTATCAACAAAATTTAATTAATAAAAAAAAGAAAAAATTGGATATTGTATGAGATTTTCAAGTAGACAATTCCATGGAACTGATTGCCTGCTGCTAAATCCAAAGCATCTATGATAGGCTAGAGAGTCACTTCCAGGCAATGCCTGAGGTGAGAGGTGTGTCCAAGTGTATTAGAGTGAGTCAGATGGATTAGGGTGTGACCTCAGAGAAAGGGAGGTAACTGCCTCCAAGTGTACCAGTTACCTAGGTAACTGGATGGAGATTTAAACAGGTGAAAATACCTGCAGCCCTCCTGGGGGTGGGCCTTACAGATAACCAGTTTCTTTCTGAGTACAAGCTTAAGAGCAGCAGTCCCATCATTGGACTGGCCTTTGTCTCATCCCAGAAGCCTGTAGGTGGAATCACTTAATGATTCTATAAAATAAGGCAAGGGTTGAATTCAGTTAAGATTAAGCTCTCCAAAAGAAATCAATGATTTGATTTCTATGTACCAAAACAAAAAGGGGGGGGGGGGGAATGTGATATGGTGGTCACATCTGGCCAGCAAAAGAGGGCAGAAGCTGACTCCATCTCCACTATCTCCCCAACACCCCTTGCTCAGAGGCCTGGGAAGATTCCCTCTCCCAGTAAACAATAGTGCCCCCTGCCCCGCCCCCCACCCCTCCCCCCCACCCCCCACCCCTGGCCTAATATGGCTGGATTTCCCTATCCCACAACCACTAAGCTAAAAAGTCTCTGCCCTTATGAGAAAGGAGCACACCCCTAGCCAATGAGCCAGAGACAGAGCTTGCCTGCTAACTAACCAGCCAGTCAACTGTAAGCCCAGGAAACCCCACCAATCACAAATCCATTGTCATGGTTATCACTCCCCCTACCCTATTGTCAATAAAAACCCTGCTGAACAAAGACGCAGGGCACACAGCTGAATGGCTGCTGCCATGGAAGGTTGTGGGACCAGCTCAAGCTTAATTAAAAGACTCTCTTGGCCTTGCATGTGATTGGCTCCTTGGTGGTTTTTTTTGGGGGGGGGGGGGTCGTCGGCCTGGCATATCAAAATGTCACAAGGAAATTTGTCATTATGTACAATTGATATTCACCAACTTAAAAAATTAAAAGACAGGGGAGCCAGTTTACATTAATCAGTCAGGGGTAACAAAAACTGAAGATGCAAATGAGTTTTTATAAAAGCACAATTTTTAACTCTCCATCCTCAGGTAAATCTGCTATACTCAGGCATGCTTTTGTAATACCTTAGATTCGGTAGTTAGGTTCAGAAGGCTTGTTTCCAGCTGTGTATAAGGTTACATTGTGGGGTCCACAGTCAATGAGACACTCAGATTAAATTTTTGTTTGTTTTGGTTTTTCTTGGGGTGGGGGAGGCCAGTCCTGGGCCTTGGACTCAGGGCCTGAGCACTGTCCCTGACTTCTTTTTGCTCAAGGCTAGCTCTCTGCCACTTGAGCCACAGCACCACTTCTGGCCATTTTCTGTATATGTGGTGCGGGTGAATTGAACCCAGGGCCTCATGTATATGAGGCAAGCACTCTTGCCACTAGGCCATATCCCCAGCCCCTCAGATTAAATTTTTAAAAAATATTTTATTGACCAAGAAATCTCAATTCAAGATCCCAAGATGCAGTCCCAGGCCATCTCAGAAGTTGCTTATATACTCAAAAAGACAGGAATTTTCCTTTTAGCTTTTAACTATAGGGGCTTGTTACTTACAAGAGGTATTACCTACAGGGGCTTGTTACTTCCAACAGGGGCTTGTTACTTCCAAGAGGTGTCAGTCACAACAGGTCAGGGCCTCTTGATCTTCACTGGAGACCATCTAACAACCAGGTGGCAAAACAGGATGAAACTCTTTGGGGGTGGGGGAGTTTATATGTGTGATCAATGCAGAGCAAAACAAATTCAAAGCAAGTTGGGTAAATACAACTTTACAGCAGGGGCCAGCTTAAGAAGTTTTACATTGAACACTACAGAATAGTAAAAGAAAACTTTTACATTGAACACTACACAACAGTATTAGCAATGTTTTGTTGTTGAATGCTAGCATAGCAACAGATTAATTATCTTGATCACTTCAGTTACATTTCTGTCTAGAATGCCCAAGTTCACTTTCACACTGACTGCAAATTAGGTCATGGTAAGTGTCCCAGAATGACCTCACCTAGCCCTGGGACACTATCCTGTCACAGGTAAATGATGGAAACACTCATTGATCTGCTTTCTCCATTGACAGGACATGCAATTTGAGGTAAGGTAGTGCATTTTTATGATTTCATGTCACCTGGACAACCATTTCAAATATAAAATGTTTAATTTTCCCACACTAGAAGCAGTGCCCAGGTATTCTAGGCATAATTTCCCAAATATAATACACCTGAATAACTCAAGTTAGTGGCTGATATATGAACGTAGAGGCTGTGAAAGACATCTGTAAACACCTGTATCCCAGTGCACTTCCTTTGCTATTGAGCACCATTGAGAGTGCTCTAGTAATAGAACTCCAACTTATCTAGGAGGGTGTCAAAACAGAAGGGGGTATGTTAAAGCTTGACAAATGAGATTTTGACCCCCTAGAAGATCTTAGGGAATTCACCATGGGGGAGTGAGGGGTGGAGATTAGGGCACAAGGATGCCTGGAATAAGTGTGTCATGAATAAGATACCACAATGTCATGCACTTCAAAGACAACTCCCGTGTTTTTCCATTCTTTGTTGCCTGAGGTTTTCTGTGGTTGGAACTGAGGATCTTAAGAAACAGAATAAGTGATCTGGCCACTAAATGAGGTTGAAGAAAAATATGTCACCTCTGCTACTTGCAAGACTTAAACCTTAGGGATGTGGCAGGGAAAATACAAAGTAACCACTAGAGGTCAGTGCTGGGACACCAACTCTGTCAGTAGAGGGTGGTCTGTCATTCTACCAGTCATCAGTGGTCCTCTGTATTCAATGCAAAGTGCTTGGGTACTCACACTTGATCACAGAATTCATTCCCATTCATGACTATTATAAATAATGTTGTGTATATTTTATACAAGTTGATTAGATCAAGATATGCATATTCATGTATATTTCTAGTACTAGTTTGCTGTCAGTGGTAAAGTTATTATAAGTATAAACTGTTAATCAATTGATAGCTTTTACTCACAGATCATAAGCTTTGCAAGCTCACCAAACCTCAGTATCACCTGCCTGTTCCCATTTGTCTGATGCTACACCAGCACGAAGTGCTTTTTAATGGCTCACATTTTACAAAAGTTTTATAACTCAATAGTTACATTTAATGTACAACTTGATGTACTTTTTATTTGTATTAAGAAAAATAATTTTAAAATACCTTTCTTAGTATCACAGTTACTTGGAGGAAGGGTTTATAAGAGACCATTTCCCTGTGAAGAATGTGTGCCTTTTTAGGGTCAGCTAAGAACACACCGGGTCACCAACTGCTTATTTGCAGTTTGCAGATAGCATGTTGATGGCCTTCTGTTTTAGAGATGGCAGTTTATGCTGAGAACAGCTGCACACACCACATGATGTAACTCTGATCCCTAAAGGCATGAAAGCAGAAAATTCACATGGCATTGCAGTAGATTTTGTTGGAGATGTGGACAGGAGAACTTACCTCTTGTTTCTTGTTTTTTCCCCTTGTGTTGCTGAGGACAGGTCCCAGGATCTTGAAGTGATCTATATGCCTAGCTCAGATGTTATCTTTTCTTCTATGATTCATCTGCCCATCATAAACTTTGAAGGGAACTATAGCCTTCCTCTTCATATAAACTCAGCACAAATTATTTCTGCCTTTTGAGCTCTAATCTCTCCTCTCACATAATCAGTTTGCTTCCTACTCAGAATATTTTTGGCCAACAAAATATTACCAAAGCAACTGACCAGGCATATTGCATTGATTTTGCTTCTGCTTCTGCTGATACTTTTTAATTCTTGTAGACATAGGTGAATTTTGTAGCAGACATTTCAGATCTGCTTAGAAACACACCAGTTTCTTTCTCAAGAATTTTGGTTTAATTCTTGTAGTCACAGGTATATTTTTTTGCAACAGGCATTCCCGGTCTGTTTAGAAACTCACCCATTTCTTTCTCAAGAATTCCAAAGTCAGAGGAGAAAGGTGGCGCCGAAAGAATAGGGAGGCACCCCGACTCGCACCAACTGAATAGCGAGCTGGGAACTCCAACACCCAACACCCCATCAAGAACCCAGCAAAACCAGCATCCAGAAGCAGCGGAGAAACGCAGGAAAACAAAAAGGAGCAAAAAAGAAGAACCGAAAACCTACACGGAGCCGGAGATTCTCCGGGGCACCCTCCCCCCACCAGCCGACCCTGGCCCAAACAGGGCCAGGCTGGGAAAGGGGAACCCGGTGATCGGCAGACAGGCTGCCAGGAGCGCAGAATTCATATAGCAGGAGACCCCACGGACACAAGGCAGGGGGCGGACCAAGACACACACCGGCAGCGACGAGAAGTTCGGGTCCACACCGGGTTCGGACAAGGGAACCCAGCGCAGCAGAAAGAGGGAACGGGGAAGCCACCACGACACTTCGCCAACCCCTGAAGGGCCAACAGCTGCGCGGGACACACACACAAAGCAGCAAAAGTGAGTCCCCCATTATCCCTTCCCCCAACGGGAGACCAGCTATCAGAGACCCAAGCCGGACAAAGAAGCTAGATCTCCCTCCCTCCCCCTCCCCACCCCTGAGGGAACAAAGAACCCCCAAATCAGGCGGGAAGCTCCCATCAGGCGCTGGGAAGCCAGTTTAGCAGGGGAAGGGCGGAACAGCCCCAAGCCCCCACAGGTTCCTGAACTGGCAGAACCGGCCCCGCCCCCTTCCCAACAGGGGCCGGGGGACGGCCGGCAGGGCAAGCCCCACCCGAGGCTCCTGGACCTCGCAGACTCTTACAACTAAAATCACAGGCGCTGGTGGGCAATACCAGCCCAGCAGGGTCACCTGAGCCTGATCACATCCCCCCGCTTGCAGTGGAGGCAAGGTCTGAGGGTGCCAAGCCACACCCGGACAGTCGATCCCACTGGGCCCCACACATACCGCCCCCCCCAACGGACTCGCGGGAGGGCGCAAGCACAACCCAACAACCCAGGACTCATTCTGGGAGGCATATCCCACTAAAGTGCATGTTGTAGTGGACAACAGCGCACAGAAGGGCGGGGCCCCTGGCGACAGCGCCCACTCTGGTAGGCGTACCCTGCACTGGTGGGCGGGGCCACAGCGGCAGCACCTGCTGCCGTAGATACACCTACATAGGAGGGAGGAAAGAGCTACAAACCAAGCCTGAGAAGCTATCCACAGATCTCCAGATGCGCAAATCACAAAGAAACATAACTCAGTTCATCAAAGGACAAGCCAACTCGCCAGCTCCATAAAGCAGCACGACTGAAGAGGAGATGGAGACTAAAAAAGCAAATGAGGCCATGTTAACAGGAATGATCGAAAGCGTCAGAAATGAAATCAGAAAACAATTCCAGGAGTTTAGAGCGGAAATCTGGAAGGACACCCAGGAAGCCAAGAAAGAAATGGAAGCAAAAATGGATACAATGCAAGCCTGCTTTAAAGAAATGGAAGCAAAAATGGATACAATGCAAGCCGCCTTTAAAGAAAATCTCCACATCCTGAGAATTGAAATGCATGAAAAAATAGATTTAAAATACAACTCTTTAAAGGAAGAAATTTCCACGATCAGAGCTGATATGACAACCATAAATAGCTCTCTGACATCCATAAACTCCGCAACTGAAACCATAACACAAAGAGTGGACCATATAGAATCCAGAATCTCTCGCCTGGACGATGAAGCAGCTGACAATAACCAGAAAATGACCACACTCCAAGAAAAGGTGAAGCTTCAGGGAAGACTAATCCAGGAACTAATGGACAAAGACAAGAGATATAATCTGCGCATAATTGGAATAGAAGAAGGAGCCGAATATCAGAACAGAGGGCTTAATCATGTTCTCAATAAAGTTATTGCAGAAAACTTCCCCAATCTCACAGGGGACCCCATCCAGGTAACCGAAGCCTATAGGACACCTGGCAGGCCAGACCCCAGGAAAACCACCCCAAGGCACATAATATTCAAGACTACAGACCTCAAGATTAAAGAGCAAATTCTGAATTCAGCCAAAGCGAAGAAGGAAACTTTTTTCAATGGGAAGAGGATTCGAATAACATCCGACTTATCCACACAAACTTACCAAGCTTGAAGTGAGTGGAAGAACACCATCCAAGTACTTCAGAATAACAATTTACAACCTTGGATCAAATATCCAGCGAAATTGGAGTTCACATTCGAAGGGAGAACCAGATCTTTCCACACCAAAGAGGAGCTAAAGGAGTATGTGAATAAAAAAACCAGCCCTACAGCGAATATTAAGAGGTGAACCCCACCCTACAGAGATCGTAAAAGACACACAGACAGAATCAGAAAGAAACTTCAATAGCCAAAGTCCAGCAGAAAGACCTGCTCACTAAAGACAAGAAGAAAAAAAAAAAAAAGGAAAAAACAGCCCAACAAGAAAATGGAAGGAGAAAAAACACCCTTATCCTTGATCTCTTTAAATATAAATGGCTTAAACTCTCCGATAAAGAGGAGCAGACTGGCAGAATGGATTCGCAAACAAAAAGTTGACATCTGCTGTCTACAAGAGACCCACCTTACAGCAAGGGACAAAAACAGGCTTCGAATGAAAGGATGCAGCAAGATCTACCAAGCAAATGCACCCACCAAAATGGCAGGTGTAGCCATTCTGATCTCAGACAAGCTGGACTTCTCTTTAAAGTCCACTCAAAAAGACAAAGAAGGACACTACATATTAATACAAGGAAAAATCCAGAATCAAGAAATCATGGTGATAAATGTATACTCACCGAACAAAAGAGGCCCGACATATGTCAAGCAAATTCTCAAAGAATTACAGAGCAAGATAGACGCAAACACAGTCATAGTGGGTGACTTTAATCCTCCTCTCTCTCCAAGAGACAGATCCAACACCCAGAGGATTAGTAAGGGAGCTGAGGACCTAAATAACACCATTTCCCAAATGGATCTAACAGACCTATATAGAACCTTTCACCCTACAGAGACCCAATACACCTTCTTTTCAGCAGCCCATGGATCATATTCCAAAATAGACCACGTCATAGCCCACACAAAGAACCTCAGCAAATACAAAAGTATTGACGTCATCCCATGTATTATATCTGATCACAGTGGATTAAAGGTAACCCTCAACAACAAAGGAAACCACAGACACTATACACACTCTTGGAGGCTAAACCCCACGCTGCTATCCAACACTTGGGCCACAGACCAAATTAAAGATGAAATCAATGAATTCATAAGCCACAATGACAATGAAAACACATCACAAAGAAACCTATGGGACACAGCTAAGGCAGTACTGAGGGGCAAGATCATTGCACTCAGCACCCACATTAAAAGAATGGAAGCAGGGCTGGGGATATAGCCTAGTGGCAAGAGTGCCTGCCTCGGATACACGAGGCCCTAGGTTCGATTCCCCAGCACCACATATACAGAAAATGGCCAGAAGCGGCGCTGTGGCTCAAGTGGCGGAGTGCTAGCCTTGAGCGGGAAGAAGCCAGGGACAGTGCTCAGACCCTGAGCCCAAGGCCCAGGACTGGCCAAAAAAAAAAAAAAAAAAAAGAATGGAAGCAGAGCAGGTGAATACCCTCACGGTGAAACTAAAACAACTGGAGAAACAAGAAATGACAGAATCTAAAACGACTAGGAGGGGAGAGATCACAAAGATTAAAGAAGAGATAAATCTGATTGAGAATAGAAAGACCATTCAACAAATAAATAAGACTAAAAGCTGGTTCTTTGAGAAAATAAACAAAATTGACAGACCCCTTGCAAGACTTACAAAAAAAAGAAGAGAAGAGACTCATATACGTAAAATCAGGGACTCCACCGGAAAAATTACAACAAGTACACACTATATTCAAACAATCATAAGGAGCTATTTCCAAAACCTCTACTCACTAAAAAACAATAATTTTACAGAAATTGATCAATTCTTAGAGAAGTACAAACTGCCCAAACTGAAACAAGAAGAAATAAATCAACTAAATAAACCAATAACTTACGGTGAGATACAGGAGGTAATCAAGAACCTCCCTACTAAGAAAAGCCCAGGCCTGTTGGGGTCCATCTTCCCCCCTAGATGGAAGGGGCCTGAGGCACCTCCCCCAGCTGGGGAATGCAGCCCTTCCATCCTCTCTACATTGGAATCTGGAGAAACCGGTCGGGTAGAGAGACCCCCGACTTAGCTGGCAGCCAGCCTGGCGCCTACCAGCCCCGCCCTGGTTTGGCGCGCTCAGAGTGACGTAGCCCCTTGGAGGTCAAGTGACCAGCCCCTTGGAGGTCACCTGACAGCTCGTGGCCTATGGGAATCCTGGCCAACCTCCTTCCCCAGATCATCTACCCTTGTCCCTCTCTCAATAAAGTTAGTTCGCTCTCAGAAGCTGACTCCGTGGTCTATGTCCGTAGGTAGGAAAACGGTCACATTGCCACGCAGGTCGCGCGCCCGCCAGGACGGAGACGCCCCTACGTCTCACCCCGACAGACCTGCAGGCCGAGGGTTGGGGGAGAAGGCGATACGAGGTCAATAAGAGAGAAAATAAGCATTTGAGCCGGAGCAGAGAAAGCAGTCCCCACAGAGTGGCGCCCTCGTGGGTTGCACGAATCCACGCAAGAAAGCCCGGCTCCCGACCGGCCCTGACGGAAACAGGTTGGAAATCCTGAGACGCGCGATCCTCCCACCCCAGGTAAGAGGATGGGACAAGTCCAGAGTCGGCGAAACAATTCGCCCCCTAAGATCCTAAAGTTCACCCTCCAAAACGCGGGGATTAATATCTCAGAGCCCTGCACTATACGAATTTGGGAGGAATTGACCCACAGGGTCCCGTGGCTAACTGGAGCCAACCCACTCTCATGGGAAACTTGGGACCGACTAGAGCGGGAATTACATACGGCACAATGGGGAAAACTCCCACTGCGAGCCATTAAGACTCTCAAGGCTTGCCTCTCTTGGGACCCGGGCGGGGAAACCCTGGATTCAGGAGAAGGAAGCCGGAGGTAATTTTGATCTGGAGTGGGCCCCGATGCCTATTCCAAAAAGCCCTGGGACCAAATCTCGTTCGGTACCCAGGAATCCAAGCCGCGGCAGACAGGAGATGAACAGAGCAGCCGCAGGCTTGCTACCCCTCCCCCGTGTGAGGCTCAGCTTGAATCTATACATATGCAGATTTCGGCAGCCCTGAGCCCCTTTTCTGCGGCGGCGGCGCCCCGCAGCAAAAAAAAAAAAAAAAAAAAAAAAACTGGCCTGGCCACTTTTAAATTCAGAGGCCTTGAAACTACAGATTTTCATGAGTCCAGGAGGACGGTTCTTGAGAGAGGCAGGCCGAACGCGCCCTGGACAAAACATCTGCTTTATGGCCTGACTTTCAGATTCCCCACCAACCAAGGCAATAAACAGCCTAAAGCCCCTTGCTGGGCAGTCCCTATTGCCAGAGACAGTAATAGTGATATTTGGAAAAAAGTTACGATTCTTAATTGATACAGGAGCAGATCGGACCATATGCATTTAATTGGACAACATTATTATTGGATCAGCAGACCCCCATGTGCTAGATTTGGCCTATAGCAAGGCCCGAACACTCCTTCAAAGAGGAGGGCTGCATATAGCCAGTGACAAGGTTCAGAAAGTATACCCCTTCAAGATCTTGGGGGCAGAGCTTAAACTAGACTCTGTATGCCCACTCAAGCCCCAGTTATCCTTCCAGGCAACTTATACCCTGGTGGAGATGCAAAGACTGTTAGGTGAAATTAATTGGCTAAGATCCTGGCTTCAACTGCCTACAGAGGAGCTGTTACCGCTCCATGACTCTTTGAAGGGCAAGGCGCCCACTGATGTTATTACAATAACTCCATCACTCCAAACAGCCTTCCAGAAAATCCAATTGGCCTTAAATAAGGCACAGCTGGCACGCTACAAGCCTAAGTGCCCACTCTGCCTTTGGATCCTCCCCGGATCCGAACTTTCTTCAGCTGCAATTACGCAATCAGGCGAGCCCCTTCAGTGGGTTCACGCATCAGTGGGAGGAGCTCCCAGAGTTTATTCCCAGATGGACCAGCTAGCTGACTTGGTAATTAAGGGCAGGGATACTTCCCTGAGACATTATGGAAGAGATCCTGACGTGCTAACTATTCCCTACCGGTTGTCAGATTTTGAATGGGTCAGGAGAAATAATTCACGTGTGTCTAGTGCCCTGGAGGGCTTTATGGGTAAGATAGATTGCCACTATGGCACTTCAAGATGGGTGACCTCATTTTCCAGGCTACAATGGACACCCCCTGTGCTTTTCTCTACCAAGCCTCTTGTCAAGGCTGCCAATGTCTTTACAGATGGTGGGCGAGCCGGCTCTGCCGTAGTGGTGCGCTCCGCCTCGCCCCCTGCCGGTGGGAAAGATAACACCCATTACTTTGAAGCCGTCACTGGCTCTGCACAGTTTAAAGAGCTGTACGCAGTCGCCTTGGCGCTGACCCATGTTAAACAGCCAATGAACTTGTTCTCTGATAGTCTATATGTGGTTAACTTGCTACCCAACCTGGTATGTTCACATATCAAGTTGGATGGAAACCCAATCACTCCTCTGATGATCCAAGTCAGGTCTCTGTTAAAAGAGCGGAGTGAGCCTATTTTTTTACAGCACCTTCGTGGACACCAAGGACTGCCTGGGGACCTGGCACAAGGTAATCGTATGGCCGACCAGCTGGCCACTAATGGAACCATCATAGCTCTAGCCATTGTACAACCTCAAAACCTCCAAATGGCCAAAGGGCTTCATGAGCGTACTCACTTAAATTGGAGAGGGTTACATCAGAGATTTCCTTCAATTCCTATAAAAGACTTAAAAAAGATTATAAGGACTTGCAAATCATGTATGCCTTTCGTGCAAGCCCCTCCTTTACAATCTCCAGGTGTAAATTTAAGAGGTTTAAGACCCAACTTAATTTGGCAGACTGATGTGACGCACTACGCTCCCTTTGGAAGGCTAAAATATATATTTATGTCCATTGACACCTGCTCTGGTGCATGTTGGGCCTCTCTGCATACCGGTGAAAGAGCACGGCATGCTGAAAGCCACTTCTTACAATGTTTTGCTATCCTAGGACTGCCTTTACAGGTTAAAACAGATAATGGACCTTGTTTCACCAGTAAGCCTTTACAGGCATTTTTCCAAATGTGGAATATTAAACATACCACTGGAATACCTTATAACCCAAAGGGTCAAGCCATAATTGAGAGGCATAATAGGACCCTGAAGGATCAATTATTAAAACAAAAAGGGGGGGAAGCCCCCAGGACCAGCTGAGGACAGCGATGTTTACATTGAATATTTTAAATTTCTCTAAGGACCAACCTCTGTCGGCTTTCCAGAGACACTGGTCAAGCCAAACACCCTACTTAAAAGTGGAGGCCCGGTGGAAGGATTCTCTGACAGGGGCGTGGCGTGGACCCGACCCAATTATCAGTGCAGGAAGGGGATTCGCCTGCGTCTTCCCTACTGGGGAACAGAATCCAATCTGGATACCAGCTAGAGATGTAAAATATTGTCCAACAGAATGACCACCCAAGGGCACCTGCCCTTGAGGGATGTCTCCCCTTGTTTCCTCTCAGGAAAGCAAAGATCGAGGTGGAATTTTCTAAGGAGAAACGGGAAAGCCTGCCTGCACCAGCGATGGACCTGGACCCAGTGTTGGCCCTGTTTCTTCCCTGGACCCTGCCTGACGCCCTTTGGAGTAACGTTTGCTGTGGCAGTGTGGCCCACAGCCTTGCACAAGGACCAAAGGGAAATTTTGCACGGTTGTCCCTCTCTTTTGCTCCCCCCTTTGCTGCTTATCTCGGGGGTCCCCATTGGAGGGAAATAGGAGCTAAAGGACTTGGACACTTTAATGTTTTATTATAAATGTTTATAATAAGTAAGGTATTGGCACCTTGCTGCAATGTTTACTGTGAAGTGTTTTACTGACCTCAGTTGTTAAGTTACCAGCATCCTGGCTGCCACATCACCAGGACCTGAACCTGCCCCTCTACCTCACCATCGAGGGAAGGAAGAGCCATCTGCGCTGCCTTGAGCGACACCAGACTGGACCAGAATTCCTGCTTTCCGTGGACTGACCCCGATAAGAGACCCTCCATTGCCTTGTGCCTTGTTGTAATTACTCATGTGTTACAGTTGCTCATGTTTGCATTTGCCTTGTATTACGATTGCTTATGCTCATGTCTGCTTTATGCTCCCATTTACCTTATGTTTACATTGAGTCTCTTGTTGTAAGCGATGGACCAGAGCTGTCTAGGTACCAAGTGGCCTTTGGCCTCTTAGCCATATAAGAACCCCGAGAGGCTCGTCACTCAAACCCTAGGACCTGCTGCTCAGTAAGGTCCGCCAGCACCGGAAAAAATTATCGGGCTCTCTTTCGAGTGCCAATCCCACTCTCCCCAAGGCCTCTCATCGGGCCCGCCAGCCCGGCAGGAAGGTCAGCCTGAAGAGCTAGGGCATTAGCCCAAGACGGGTAAGACTCCCCTTGGGGGGGGGGCAACCTAAGACATGGCGCGCTCTCGAGTAGGGCGCCTCCTGCTGTTCGAAAAAAAAAATATAAAAGAGGCAGATGTTGGGGTCCATCTTCCCCCCTAGATGGAAGGGGCCTGAGGCACCTCCCCCAGCTGGGGAATGCAGCCCTTCCATCCTCTCTACATTGGAATCTGGAGAAACCGGTCGGGTAGAGAGACCCCCGACTTAGCTGGCAGCCAGCCTGGCGCCTACCAGCCCCGCCCTGGTTTGGCGCGCTCAGAGTGACGTAGCCCCTTGGAGGTCAAGTGACCAGCCCCTTGGAGGTCACCTGACAGCTCGTGGCCTATGGGAATCCTGGCCAACCTCCTTCCCCAGATCATCTACCCTTGTCCCTCTCTCAATAAAGTTAGTTCGCTCTCAGAAGCTGACTCCGTGGTCTATGTCCGTAGGTAGGAAAACGGTCACATTGCCACGCGGGTCGCGCGCCCGCCAGGACGGAGACGCCCCTACGTCTCACCCCGACAGACCTGCAGGCCGAGGGTTGGGGGAGAAGGCGATACGAGGGCAATAAGAGAGAAAATAAGCATTTGAGCCGGAGCAGAGAAAGCAGTCCCCACACAGGCCCAGATGGATTCACCAATGAATTCTACAAAACCTTTAGTGAGGAGCTAATACCAATACTCCTCAAATTCTTCTGCGAAATAGAAACAGAGGGAGAAATCCCAAACTCATTCTACGAAGCTAATATCATACTCATTCCCAAACCAGGCAAAGACCCAGCAAAAAGAGAACTACAGACCAATATCACTAATGAACACAGATGCAAAGCTCCTCAATAAAATATTAGCTAACAGGATCCAGAAACTGATCAAGAAAATCATACATCATGACCAAGTAGGCTTCATCCCTCAGTCACAAGGATGGTTCAACATCTGTAAATCAATCAACGTAATTCACCACAGAAACAAATCTAAAACTAAGAATTACATTGTTATCTCAGTCGATGCCCAAAAAGCCTTTGACAAAATACAACATCCATACCTATTAAAAGCTTTGGAGAGAACAGGAATAGATGGAACATTCCTCAAAACAATAAAAGCCATATACAACAGACCAACTGCTAATATATTAAATGGAGAGAAACTTAAATCATTCCCCCTAAACTCAGGAACAAGACAAGGATGCCCACTCTCCCCACTTCTTTTCAACATAGTGCTGGAATCCCTAGCCATAGCAATAAGGCAAGAGGAGGACATCAAAGGGATCCACACCAGCAAGGAAGAAATCAAGTTATCCCTATTCGCAGACGACATGATCTTATATCTGAAGGACCCAAAAATCTCAGTACCCAAACTCCTACACCTAATAAACCAATTTGGCAAAGTAGCAGGATACAAAATCAATCCACAAAAGTCAGCAGCTTTTCTGTACACCAGCAATAGACAAACAGAAAAGGAAATTATGGAAACAATTCCATTTACAGTAGCCAAAAAAAGAATAAAGTACCTAGGGATCAACTTAACCAAGGACGTGATGGACCTATTCAATGAAAACTACAAAAATCTAATAAGGGAAATCAAAGAAGACACAAGGAGATGGAAAGACCTCCCGTGCTCATGGGTAGGCAGAATCAATATAGTGAAAATGGCCATATTGCCCAAATTGTTATACAAATTCAATGCAATACCTATCAAAAGCCCAGTTACATTCTTCACTGAAATAGAGAAAACAATCCATAAATTCATATGGAACAGCAAAAAACCTAGAATAGCCAAAGCAATTCTAGGCAAAAAAAAATAGTGCAGGAGGTATCACCATACCAGATTTCAAGCTCTACTACAAGGCCATCATAACAAAAACAGCATGGTATTGGTATAAAAACAGATCGGAAGACCAGTGGATTAGAATTGAAGACCCAGAAATAAAACCGCACTCTTACAGCCAACTGATATTCGACAAAGGAGCTAAAGACATACAATGGAATAAACATAGCCTCTTCAACTACTGGTGCTGGGAGAACTGGGCAGCCATATGCAGAAAACTCAAAGTAGACCCAAGCCTATCACCATGCACCAAGATCAACTCAAAATGGATCAAGGACCTCAACATCAGACCTGAATCCTTGAAACTACTGAAGGACAGAGTAGGAAAGACACTAGAACTTATAGGCACAGGAAGGAACTTCCTGAATATAGTCCCAGGGGCACAACAAATAGGGGAAAGACTCAACAAATGGGACTACTACAAATTAAAAAGTTTCTGCACAGCTAAGGTCATAGCCACCAAAATAGAAATACAGGCAATGATATGGGAAAGGATATTTACCAGCACAGCAACAGACAAAGGCCTGATATCGGTCATCTACAGAGAACTCAAAAAACTAAGCCCCTCCAAGCCCAATAAACCTATTAGGAAATGGGAAAAAGAGCTAAAGAGAGACTTCACAAGAGAAGATATAAAAATGGCAAAGAAACACATGAGGAAATGCTCAACATCCCTGCTAGTAAAGGAAATGCAAATAAAAACAACCCTGAGATACCACCTCACCCCAGTTAGAATGGCCTATACTCTGAACTCAGGAAACAACAAATGCTGGAGGGGCTGTGGGGAAAGAGGAACCCTTCTCCATTGTTGGTGGGAGTGCAAATTAGTACAACCACTTTGGAGAACAGTATGGAAGTTTCTCAAAAAGCTCAATATAGACCTACCCTATGACCCAGCCATACCACTCCTAGGCATCTACCCTAAACAGCAAAACCCAAGATATCAAAAAGACATTTGTACTTCCATGTTTATCGCGGCACAATTCACAATAGCCAAAATATGGAAACAACCCAGATGCCCCTCCACAGACGAATGGATCCAAAAAATATGGTACTTATACACAATGGAATACTACATTGCGATTAGGAATGGTGAAATATTGTTATTCACAGGGAAATGGTCAGAACTCGAACAAATAATGTTGAGTGAGACAAGCCTAGAACACAGAAAACAAAGGGGCATGATCTCCCTGATATATGACTGTTAACAAAGGGAGACGGAGAGACAGTAGAGACCAAGTCTGTGAACACTGTATATGTGCTTGATACATTGTATATTGCATATGTGTCTACCTGACCTAGACAAGGGATGGAAAAACAGGTTGTAAGATATCACAAGAAATGTACACACTTCCCTACTATGTAACTCCACCCTCTTTGCACAACACCTTGTAAAAAAATTTATGTTCAATTAATAAAAAATTTTAAAAAAAGAATTCCAAAGTGAGATTATGGTATACTTTATTTTTTATAATAATCTAACCCATATATATATATACATATATATATATATATATAAAATCAACAGCAAGCTATAGTAAATCATTTCCTATCAGTAATTAAACACTTCAAACAAAAAGAAATCCATAGGCAGGGGTAGAAAAAATCAATAGTAAGTTATAATAATAAGTATTTATCAGTAATTGCTAATTTAATTTTATTGTCACTGTGATTACAGAAGGGGTTACATATATAAGGTAATGAGTACACTTAGTAATTTGAATGTAAATAAATACTTCCATTAAAAGACATCTGTTGGCTGAGTAGAAAGAAGATCCTGCAGAATGCTAACTGCCTTCACTCTCCAAATGTATCTAAGTTCTAGGTGAAAGGATGGGAAATGGTCATCAAAACAAGCAGAATGACCACCTCACAGGCATTATGTGAAAAGCTGTCACCACAGATCAAAACAGAGACCAATTTACCTTCCAAATAAGCTACTTATAAATCAATATGCACCCAACATCAGAACTACAAACATCCTAAAACACACATTGACACTGGCATAACTGAAAGAAATAGTCAGCAACACTATGATAATAGGTGTGTTTAACATTCTACTATTAACAACAAAATATCCGAAAAGAGAGTTGCTAAAGAAACAGATGACAGGAGAACCATGATAGACCAGTATTCAGGTATTCTGCATTCTGACACCAGAATACTTCTATCTCAAGCACATGTGAGACATTGTCAGGATATATCATATATTAGGACACAAACACACACACACACACACACACACACACACTCATTCCACACTTTATGTTCTCAATCTATCTGTATGTAGGACTGTAATATTTGGAACATCTTTGAAATCACTCAACATAATACTATATTGTGAAGTATTTTGACCTGTAACTATTGGAAAATTTTCAGGACACAGACAGACTAATTCAACAAGCAAGGGAGGAAATGTAGCTTCCTTGTATTCAGCATTAAAAAAACAAAAACATCTTGTACTTAATCTTGACAATAAAGAAAAAAATCAACAACTTCCAAGAAAAATTTCAAGCAGCATTTCATGCACATGACAAAAACCTGCTCTCTCAAGTCAATGCATTGTGCTAGGGCCTGTTTTCCTAACACCAAAGCTGTTTCTGAGAAACTAAGTTTGCTAGCTTTCACTTTCAATCTGATGTTCATCCAAACTGAAAATTGTTTCAAGTTGTCCCGAATTAACACCAGAAATCTTTTGTTTGTGAATAAAAATGGATAAGCCCAGAGAGCTTAAATTTTTGCAGAACTAAACAGATTTCAAAAACAGAAACCGAGAAGAGACATGTATTAGTAGCAACTTTATCCAACTTTAGCAAAATACAGAGCCATCTGAATTTCTTTTAACTCTCTGACTTATCCTTGGAGGAAATATCTAACCAACTAGACATCAGAGCATTATGAGCTGAGAACTGCTATTAAAAACACACCAAACAGGGCTGGGGATATGGCCTAGTGGCGAGAGAGCTTGCCTCATATACATGAGGCCCTGGGTTCGATTCCCCAGCACCACATATACAGAAAACGGCCAGAAGTGGCACTGTGGCTCAAGTGGCAGAGTGCTAGCCTTGAGCAAAAAGGAAGCCAGGGACAGTGCTCAGGCCCTGAGTCCAAGGCCCAGGACTGGCCAAAAAAAATAAAGAAATAAAACACCAAATATCATTAAGCTGTATTTACTGATCTGTAAAATTCAGATGATAACAACTATATCATAAGTACTGCATAATTAAAATTCCTGTAGGTACTTAGAACAATGTCTGCTATAAAGGCACTTTATTTCATGTTACTACAATAACCCATCAACACCTCTGCCACTCTCAATGCTGAGCCCTACATGACACTCAGGCATTGCCAAGTACGCAAGTTAATGACCAGCTCCATTTCTTACAAAGAACTCAGGACACAGGAGTTAGTTAAACAGGCCCAGAATTTGCTCCTGCAGCATGTCCAAGGACATCATTGATTTCATCCTCCATCCATGAATTGGTTCATGAATTTAAACTTAGCCTCTCTTAGATAGGTGTTACTAGTTTTTAATATGTAAAATTTGCTATTTTATAGAGAAAAAGTAGCTTTAAGTTTTGGAAACTGTAGGCCCATATTTGGCCTCTTGTGAAAGCATACTGTTTCCTTTGTTGCATGGTGGGTGGAGTCTTCTTAAGGCTGACAGAGATGTTGCACAATGAGAAGTGGGGCAGGAGTGGGAGGTGAAATTACCTTTTAAAAGCACATGTGACATTTCTTACAAAAACACAAACATAACTCCTCTGTATATCAACCTTATAATAACAGTAAAAAGTAAAAATTAAAACAGAAAACAACCCCTCCAAACAGTGCCACAAGAAACATATTGATGTCTTTTAGATGAAAGTGAGATTACATGTATGTGTATGTATGTGCATATGTATAAAACCGTCACAGTGAACCTCCCCTTGTATAACTAATGCATGTTAATAAAATGTTTAAAATAAAGAAAAAGCACATTTGGAGGCCACGTTCAAGCCATATCTAATCATAGACCCAGCCTTTGAACTCCCCTTCCATTGAAAAATAGAAACAATACCATTTATTCAGAAGGATTACTCAAGACTCCATTTCATCTGTAACTTATCAAGCTGAATGATCTAAAAATAAAATCCAATCTTTTTACAATTATTTGCACAGCAAACAGAAGCAACAGTGAGGTCATTCAAGAAGTAGTTTTCGAATCAAAATGGCTTGGATACAGATTGATGACAGTGCTATGATTTAAGACAATAAAGTCTATCTGTGGCTTGTTTTCTATAAAATCATGAGAAATACCTGTTTTCAATTTTAACATACCCTCTCCCACACTTTTAGCATCTCTGAAGACATAACTGACTCTACTGTAAATGGATCTATTATTTCCAGAAATCAGACTTCAAACTCTTAGTGATTCCTCCTCATTCTAGGATGCTCGTGCTGATCCTCCCCCAATATTGAGGAAAATTTGATTGTATCTATAGGCAAAAGAGGAAATGGTTTCAAAGATTTTTTTCATTAGATCTAAATTATAAATATATGTAAGTATACAGGGTCAAATGCATACATATGAGAATATGTTAACTAAAACATGCTATATGCTTTAGTTATATATTAACTATAAAGTATGTTATATACATAATGGTGTAACTTCCTTGAACAACTTAGTTTTACAAAATGGATACCAGGAAGCTGAAACATGTATTATAGGGAGATGTGGTCAGGTAAGGAAGGGCAGACAAGTGGAGAGGGGAAGGGTGGGTGAATACAGTCATAACATTCAGTATATACACGTGAAAGTAGAGCCAGGTAAATGGAGGGGATGAGTGGAATTAGGAGAGAATGATGAAAGAGGTGGCACTGATCAAGATACATTTGTACTCACAGACATGTTGAATCGAAACCCTTCTGTACAACCACTTCTTGATAATTTTTATAATGATACTTTAATATGGAGGTCAGATCTGGCCAGTGCTATCATTGGCCACATGGCAAGTTGTACTATGTAGCATCTTGCCTGATGGGTGTGCCTGGTGTTCCTGAATCCCAAGAGACAGGGGAGGGCACATGGCCTATAGGTTACTGAACCTGTCAGTCAAGTGCTTGGGAATGGGAGTTTCCTGTGACCTAGCCCCCTGACCTGACCCTATTTAGGGTCAGGCCAGCTCAGGCACCATTTAGCTATGTCACATCTCTCCATGTTCACGTCCTGTGTCCTGTCTCCTCTCTCGTCCCCATGGCGTCCCAAGTCAGCTCTCCATCAGAGCTAAATTGGTTTGTTGGTATCGCTTTTTGTTCTTTCCTCCTCCTCTGGCCTGTTTCCTGATAGTGTTAAGGGCATGTGTGGGCTGCAGGAGTTACCTAGAAATCCCGAAGTAAGTCTGTGTCTCTGTCCTGTTTTGTGTTATATGTTTTTCTGAAACTTGAGACTGGTCCATCTGGAACTTCCCCAATAAATTCATCTTTTTACTTGAGACTGTCTCTGATTGGTGGATTCTTGGATGGATGGGGAATCCCGTCCCTCAAACCCCATAACAATTACTTCCAACAAACTTTTTGCAGGTTCTGGTTGAGACTTCCAGCTCCTCCCACCAGCCCAGCTCAGGAAATCTGTTGGCTCACAGCCCAGACTAAGTAAGCACTTTCAGTTTCACATTCCTCTAAACTCTTGCTGTTCTTGTTATGATTTGTTCACAGGAGAAAATCCACAGGGCATTCAGGAGGAAATAAAAGGCCAGCCCCTGTGACAGAGAATGGAGAAGCCATTCCATCCACTCTGAGGACAAAGCTCAGGTAGGAACACTGCCTTCTCTTCATACAGTGCTCTCGATCCATAACTGAAGGAGCTCTAGCTGGAAAATTAGGATTTTTTGGTTGGACCAGAAATAAGAAATATTTACAAAGACCAGTTCATCAACTTAAAAACTACCAAGACTACAAAAGGCTGCAGCTGAAACTGGGTAGGACACAAGGTGAGTTGACATTGGGCAATACTGGGCTGGTGTTGAGTATATTGCTTTGGTTATATCAGTGCAAGTACCTGCTTAGTGTTAGGCATCAGCAGACATGGGCTTCGCCAATAGGGTGAAAGGCAGCAGGATGGCTTTCTCCTTGTTCAGATTGTCTGTATCAACTAGGGACATAGCGATGAGGGTCAATGATGAGTTCACTTCGCTATGTCCTGCTGCAGCTGAGAAACTGAAGGTACTTCCTGGGGAGATCTGAGGCAGGATAAAGTGCCATCATCATCCTAAGGATAATGAGTCACAATTCTGGAGTCCAGAGTAAAACCTGAAGCTCACCGCAACATCCTTTGTAGTCAAAGTGATCTTCTGTTAGAAGTGGTGCAGAGGCATTCAATTCTCAGTGTCCATTCACTGGATCTGAAGATCCAGCATGTCACAAGTCTTCTCTAAAAGAATCTCGTACAGGGCCAGTACTAGGGGCAGCATCTCTGTCTACCTTGCCTTCCTCATGACCTGGGACAACTTGTCCTGCCTCCTGGAACTTCCTCATCTGAATTCCTGGCAGGAGACTAGTCTCATTGATTGTCTAGCAGCACTTCAAGCCATCTTTCTTCTGATACTCTTTTTCCCTCCACTCCTTCTTTTCCTCCCCTCACATTATTCTTCCTTCTATGCCTCTCCCAAAGAGAAAACCAAAAGAGAAAGGCTGAAAGTGCATGGCAAAAAATATAGACATTTTCTTTGAACCACTTTCTTTTGTAGCTCTCTTGGCTTGCTCCCTGATTTTGTAATGCCCATGTCATAGTTATTTTTAGCAGTATCTAGCATTCGCAATTGTACATTTACACCTTCATTTTAGTTAGGTTTTCTGTGAAACTAATGAATCTTAAGTTTCTTATGTTGCTTTGTTTTCACAGAGCCATTCCAAGGAAAGGGCTCTAATTATAAAAACTCGTGGTTCATGCTTTTTTTTTTAATTTTTATTTTTTTGCCAGTCCTGGGGCTTAGACTCAGTGCCTGCACACTGTCCCTGGCTTCTTTTTGCTGGACTAACACTCTATCACTTGAGCCACAGTGCCACTTCTGGCCGTTTTCTGTATATGTGGTACTGAGGAATTGAACCCAGGGCTTCATGCATGCAAGGTAAGCACTCTACCATTAAGCCATATTCCAGCCACCTAGTTCATGTATTTTTTAAAAACTAAGTTGTGTTGGTTTTTTCACTTCTCCAATGGCAGTGCAGAAGGTTCTCTGAAGCTGTAAGGCAACAAAATAAGCATATATTCTTTGGGTGGGAGAGAGGAATAGATTTTTAAATTACTGGAAAATATTCCAAGAGTACACATCAAATAATAAAGCATTTATTTTTGTGAGTCTGTATTTATTAGAAGAGATGATGAATAAACAATCAATATTTATTTACCTTCTTGCCAATTACTGGATTGGAAAATAAGTTCTCTAAATTCTATTCTGGCCTCTATTTGATCTCATGTAAATTTCCTCTTTTATTTATTTATTTTTTTTTTGGTGCCAGTTCTGGGGCTTGTTCTCAGGGCCTGGACATTGTTCCTAAACTTTAAATTAAAAAAAAACCTTATTATTATACAGGTGATTACAGAGGGGTTACAGTTATGTAAGTCAGATAGAGTACATAATTTTATGGACAATGTTACCCCTTCCCATGCTGTCTCCAATTCCCCCCAATCCCCCATTGCCACCACAAGTCCCTGAGCTTTTTTGTTAAAAGCTAGTGCTCTGCTACTTGAGCCAGCTCCACTTCTGGCTTTTTAGTGGTTAATTAGAGATGAAGAGTTTTATGGACTTGCATGCCCCAAATGTCTCTGAACTGCCATCCTCAGATCTCAGCTTCCTGAATAGCTAGAATTATAGGCATGAGCCACTGGGCACCACACCTTGTTTTTTAAAATAAGAATTCCAGGGGCTGGGGATATGGCCTAGTGGCAAAAGTGCTTGCCTCGTATACATGAGGCCCTGGGTTCAATTCCCCAGCACCACATATACAGAAAATGGCCAGAAGTGGCACTGTGGCTCAAGTGGCAGAGTGCTAGCCTTGAGTAAAAGGAAGCCAGGGACAGTGCTCAGGCCCTGAGTCCAAGCCCAGAACTGGCCAAAAAAACAAAAAAAACATAAAATAAGAATTCCAAAGGTAAGATTTCTACAACAAATTGAATAGCATGCTTGCTTCTCAGAGCAGGTGAAAGTTTATAACTCACCTCGATAGCAAGGCTTTTTCTTTTTTTTTTTGCATGGCCTGGGCTTGAACTCAGGGCCTGGGCACTGTCCCTGGCTTCTTTTTGCTTAAGGCTAGCTAGCACTCTTCCTCTTGAGCCACAGTGCCACTTCTGGCTTTTTCTGTTTATGTGGTACTGAGAAATCAAACCCAGGGCATCATGCATGCTAGGCAAGTACTCTACCATTAAGCCACATTCCCAACCCCCGATAGCAATGCTTTTTGTTTTGTTGGTTTTTTTTGGCCAGTCCTGGGGCTTGGACTCAGGGCCTGAGCACTGTCCCTGGCTTCTTCTTGTTCAAAGCTAGCACTCTGCCACTTGAGCCACAGCGCCACTCCTGGCCATTTTCTGTATATGGGGTGCTGGGGAATCGAACACAGGGCCTCATGTATACGAGGCAAGCACCCTTTGCCACTAGGCCATATCCCCAGCCCCAGATAGCAATGCTTTTTAAAGAACTATTTTCATAATATTTCCATTACTCCCTAAAATATTGCTCCCTTACCTAACTCACTGACACACATACAAGTTTTCCTAATGCCTAGAATTTATGATTCACCATCTAAGTACAACAGAATGGAAATTCTCATTCTTTCCCCCTTCCTTGCAGACAACTGACACCCCTCAACATGGACTCCGAGTTGCAAATGCCAGCCCCTGTGTGCCTCATCAAGAATGCAGAAGGGAAACTGATGACTAATGAGGAAGCTCTGAGGATTCTATCAACCATCTCACAGCCTGTGGTGGTGGTAGCTATCGTGGGCCTCTACCGCACAGGCAAATCCTACCTGATGAACAAACTGGCTGGGAAGAAAAAAGGTGAGTGCTACCTATAAAGCCTGGCTGATCCCCTCTGTTCAGTCATGTTGTCAGAATCCAGCAAGGGCATGGGAAAGAGGAAAGTAAGAGATAGAAATGAATATTGAATGATATTTTTCCACATACAGTTGGAATCCTGATTTTTTTTTTGAGGACAATAGAGGGTGATTTATAAGGAAAGAACAAATACACCTGAGTAGATGGAGCAATCGATTCAAGGAAGGGTTGACTGCCTAAACATACCCAGTATGCTCCCAAGGGTGAAGGGAGCATTGGGGATTACAGTTTTATTCAATAGGTGGCAGTTACTAGGTGTATAAAGTCAGAACCTCCCCCTTGTGGCCCTCCTTAAATGGTTGGCCACTGTGCAGAAGCTGCTCCAGTGTGGAAGGACTCATGATTGTATACTTGACCTTTTTTTTCCCCTTCCTATTTAATCCTCTTTGTCCTTTCTGGTTTAACACTGACTACATGGTGTGTGTGTGGGGGGGGTGGGAAGTGGACTATAGGGCCATTAGCTTACTTGTTAGCTCAAGATGTGGGCCATCCTGGAGATTTGTAGTCTGAAACATTTCAGCATTCCTGCTGATGTCTTCCTAGCTGCCTATGGTAACATTATCCGCTCCAGAGATCAGGATTCAGCCAGGCCCTTGTGACTTGCCCCTATAAACCTAGCTACTCCATTGGCTGAGATCTGAGGATCACAATTCAAGCCAACCAGGATGGGAAAGTCAGTGAAATTTGTACCTCCAATTAATCTCTCTCTCTCTCTCATACATACACACACACACACACACACACACACACACACACACACACACAGCTGCAAGTGTAGTTCAAGTGGTTGAACAGCAGCCTTGAGCAAGAAAGCTAGGGGATTCTTTAAATACAGGATCATGTTATCTATGAAGAGAGATAGTTTAACTTCATCTTTCCCTATTTGGATCCCCTTTATATTTGCCTCTTGCCTTATTGCTCTGGCTAGGAATTCTAGTACTATGTTGAAGAGGGTAGAGAGAGAAGACATCTTTGTCTTGCTCCTGATTTAAAAGGAAATGGCTTTAACATTTCACCATTAAGTATAATGCTACTTGTAGGTTTGTCATACACAGCCTTTATTATATCCAGGAATGTTCCCTGGTATCCTAATTTCTCCAAAGCTTTTATATAAATGTGTGCCAGATTTTGTCGAATGCATTTTCCAAGTTTAAAGAAATAATCATGTGATTCTTGACCTTGCTACTACTGATGTGGTAAATTACGTTAATTGATTTGTGTATATTGAACCAGCTTTGCATCCCTGGAATGAATCCAATTTGATCATAGTGTATGATTTTTTTTCATGACTTGTTGAAGGTTTTACCCCTGATATCACTGTAATTGATTTTGGTACCCTCGATAATGTATATATGTGTATTGGAACTAGGGAAGGGAACGGGAATACCAAAATCAAGAGACAAAGGATAAAAAGACAAACCAATGCAATAGCAATACTTATAAAACTATATAACTCATGGGGAGAGGGAAATGGGGAGGGGAAAGGAGGGAAATGAGGGAGGAGATAACAAGTTGGATAAGAAATGTACATACTGCCTTAGGTATGAAACTGTAACCCCTCTGTACATCACTTTGACAATAAAGAAATGAATAAAAAAGCAAAGAAAAAAAAAGCTAAGGGACAGCACTTAGGACCTGAGTTCAAGCTCAGGTACTGGCACCTAAACTTAAAGAAAGAAAAAAATCAAGCAAGCTCAGGATCCTGAATTCTTTGGGATTATGGACCCTGAGCTCAGAGAGGGACAGGGAAATTCAGGTTCCAGAGGCTTGCTAACTGGCAGGAAGTGTAAAGTCAGTTAAGTTTTAGAAAAGATGGTTGCCAAGAGTATAGCGCTCCCATTGCTGAGCCAGTAGCATTAACGTTGTTATGAGATGAAACAACCATCAAGGGCAAGAAGATAATCTGTAGAATGGAGGCAAGAAATTTAATAAGAGTGTTAAAAATTAGAGGTCCACATGAGACAGTTTGCAGCACTTGAAGTTGGGGCCAGAGTTTGTATAACTAAGCAGACATGGATATAAGACTAGTCTGAGACTAGTCAGGATAAGAAAGTTGGTGTTCTGTTGTTGTGGGAATATAAGAAGACCTGAGAAAATAATGGCTCAGATAAAGAAGACACAATGGAGCCAGAATTTTGCAAGTCCTTGTAAGAAGTCACTGCAGTTTGGAAAAAACATACTTCTATATATCTACCTACCATAACCCTCTTGTTTAAACATTTCTCAATCTTGAGAGAATTTGGGTGTCAGCCAGTATGGCTTTGGAGTTTTCCAGAGCAAGCTCAAACTAGAACAGGAGAAGGAAAATGTTGCAGTGGCCAAAGGATTCAACTGAAAGAGACCATTGTTTAACCCTAAAGATAGAAGAGCTATCTTATATCTCCAACTAGCCAAGCTGTTTCAGCCTTACTAGTGCAGAGATTATAGGTTGGCACTGCCACACATAACTTTGATGTCACTATTATTCTGTCAGTATCACCTTATCTCTGGGCAACTTTCTCTGAAAACATTTCCAGTTGATCACTCTATGAAGTGTCTTAAATGGTCACTAGCTTCTTGAAGGAGACCTCCAAAGTTAGATTGGTCTGATCCAAGCTGAGAAAAGTAACAGATAGAGCCAGGCAAGAGTCAATGAATGTCAATGATCTTTTTAACCAAATTTAAGCAACTAAGAAGTGGTTCAAAGGCTGGGACAACCTCAAGCCCATTCTGTAATTTAATTCTGACTGTGCTATAGGTATTTCTCAAAACATTGCTCAGGCTATTTTCTAAGAAGTTGTACTTCTGCAGAATGTCAGCAGACAAGAGCTGCACAGCTTTACAAGGGAAAACAAAACAAAACCAAGAACAAATATTTAAAGGAGAAAATAACTTGCTTGACAAGTAAGAACTTATTTCAATGATGACTTAGTGGAAAAATAGTAATATCAAACTGCCTCTCTACACAGTAGCAATTTATAAAAATGCATTTTGTAACCAACCCATACAT
Source organism: Perognathus longimembris pacificus (assembly GCF_023159225.1). Taxonomy (NCBI): domain Eukaryota; kingdom Metazoa; phylum Chordata; class Mammalia; order Rodentia; family Heteromyidae; genus Perognathus; species Perognathus longimembris. Next base: position 65,843,034 of record NC_063167.1, on the reverse strand, counting down.
ATTATATATGTTGTTCATATCTAGAGATTCATTGGTAGGCCATAACATCACATCTACCACAAGTAATAAAGCAAGCAAGACACTTTTACTGGAGGACTTGGGGTTGAATTCTTTCCAGTGATGTAAAATACAACCAATAGGTGAGACTCCAGGTGTTCCCAATTTCTGGAAGAGAGAGGAAGAAAAAAAAATAACCTATCACAGGGAGCTTGAGTATGTTCCATTATAGGCTTCCTCTACAGAAAGCTACCTCCAGGGGAAACATCCTCCACTTCCCAAGTCCTGAATGTGTCCCCATGACATAGCCCTGAGTTTGAGCTGCTCTGCAATCTTCCTCTGTCTTGGGCTGACCATTGGCCATGTGGACCATGGTGATTCTAGTCACTCCTTTTAATCAAGTCTCTGTAAATCCCATGGTCTCTTTAAATGGCCCACATTTGATGGATGTCAAGGCCTCCCATGTTGGAGGTTCAGGAATTTAGTTTCACCATATATTCCCTTCATTTCTACCTCTCAATCTTGGAGGAGATAACTACTGAGACAAATATCAAGGAATCTGATTTTGTTTGGATTTGAGTCAAAGTGGAAAAGGCATCCCATGAAACATGCAAAGTATCAACACATAAAAAAGGAAGGGCGAGGAGTTCTCAAAAAGTGTGGGAACCTGTCAGAACCCCAAGACTTTCCTAGTCTTGGTTTAGTTGCCACAGCGGCTAGATGGGAAGGGAGATAGAGCAAAGGCTTGGTACCCTGAGTATTTATATACATTTATCAGAAATAGGGAAGGGAAAGGGAACATGAAAGTGAAGAGACAATGGGTAAAAGGCAAATCAATGCAACAGCAATACTTACAAAACTATATGCTGTAGGGGCTGGGAATATGGCATAGTGGCAAGAGTGCCTACCTTGTATACATGAAGCCCTGGGTTCAATTCCCCAGCACCACATATACAGAAAACAGCCAGAAGTGGCATTGTGGATCAAGTGGCAGAGTGCTAGCCTTGAGCAAAAAGAAGCCAGGGACAGTGCTCAGGCTCTGAGTCCAAGCCCCAGGACTGGCAAAAGAAAGAAAGAAAAGAAGGAAAGAAGGAAGGAAGGAAGGAAGGAAGGAAGGAAGGAAGGAAGGAAGGAAGGAAGGAAGGAAGGAAGGAAGGAAGGAAGGAAGGAAGGAAGGAAGGAAGGGACAGAGAGAGGGAGGGAAGGAGGGAGGGAAGAAAGAAAGAAAAGAAAAGAAATGTAATCACTGCCTTATGTATGAAACTGTAACTACTTTGTATATCATTTTGACAATAAATAAACTAATTTTAAAAAAAGATGATCTGGGGCTGGGGATATAGCCTAGTGGCAAGAGCGCTTGCCTCGTATACATGAAGCCCTGGGTTCAATTCCCCAGCACCACATATACAGAAAATGGCCAGAAGTGGCGCTGTGACTCAAGTGGCAGAGTGCTAGCCTTGAGCAAAAAGAAGCCAGGGACAGTGCTCAGGCCCTGAGTCCAAGGCCCAGGACTGGCAAAAAATAAAAATAAAAAATAAAAAAGATGATCCCCCTCTATGAAAGAAAAGCAAATTAGAAGAAGCTCTCTAGCTAATAGAGAGGACACAGAGAAGGCTTACCCATTCAGCAGACACCATTCATAACACCAACATGGAACTGGTTGTTGGGGTGTGTCAGATGTTCTTCAATCCCTGGGTATAATGTCTAAGATTAGAATTCTGTAAAGGAACCATGAAGAGCAAGGAGACAACTAGGTGCCACTGGCTCACAACTGTAATCCTAGCTACACAGGAGGCTGAGATCTGAGTACTGTAGTTCGAAGGCATCCTGGGCAGAAAAGTCCCCATGAGACTCTTATCTCCAATTAACCACTCAAACATTGGAAGTGATGCTGTGGCTCAAGTGGTAGAATGCTACGAGGCTGAGGGACAGCCCTTAGGTCCTGAGTTCAACCCCTACAACACACACACACACACACACACACACACACACACACACACACACACACAAAAAAAGAGTAAGGAGACACTAGTGATTTATTAGGAAAATAAGAGTACACCTCAAGGGTGAGGCAGTTGGTTCAGGTAAGGTTTGACTGGGTTTTGCTGCTGTTGTTGTTGTTTAGTCTTTGGGTTTATTTCTATTTTTTGAGTCTTTCTCAATGCAGTCCAAGCTGGCCTTGAACTTGTGTTCTTTCTGCCTCAGCTGCCTGAGTGCTCTCACAGCTGTTCTCTCCCCTGCCCTGCTCAAAGTTAGGCTTTGATCTTCACTTTCCTCTCAGGAGTTGAATCAGTTCACCAATTTTCCCCCACTATGCCTTAGTTTCTCTCATAAAAACATAATTTGTTCCTTTTCTAGAAAGAAAAGGCCACATAAAAATAACTTAAATATAAACTAAGACTTTTTTAACACTTATATAATAACAGCACATTTCTATTATTCTTTAAGGGTAAAACAGCATTTACACTGGGATGAGATGTTTTTGCTATTGTAATGTACATATAACTTACACTTATTTTAAATATATAGTTCTGTTGCTTAAGTAATTTAACCTTTTATGCAGCTATTCACCTCTATCCATAAAGAAATTTTATAACCATTAAACAAACTATTTTTCCCTCTCTATGAATTTTGCCATTTTAGGAATGTCATGTGAATGAAATTTCCCTTTTGTGACTGACTTCTTTAATTTAGTATAATGTTCTTAAGGTTCTTTGACGTCAGGGCATGTGTCAAAATTTCTTTCCTCTGGGAAAGAAATTGCATATACACCCCACTTTCCTTCCAGTAAATATTTGGCATAGATAGTTGGCCTGATAGCAAGGTGTTGAACAATTACAGCTCTTCTTCTTCTGTCCTTCCACGTGATGTTTGAACTTCTTTTTAATATTTTACACAAGAAACTTTCACTAAGTTATTTACCATCTAAATACAGTAATCTGTTTTTAACTAGTTTATTACCATTTAAGTCTTTAAATAGTTCGTTTTGTTGGGACTATTGTAAATGGGATTGTTTTTAACTTTCTATTCAGATCATTCACTATTAGTATATAGAAATGTAAGTGATTTATTCATATTGAATTTGTATGCAGTATATTTGCTGAATTCATTGATTGCGTCTCGGTGATGTGTGGAATAACTTGGTATCATTTCTCTAGTTAAAAAATCAACAGCTAGAGATGGTTCCCATTATATTAAATTTTATGTCAATTTCCAAAACTACTAACTGCTAAATCTCTCTTCTGTGCTTTGCAGGCTTCTCTCTGGGTGCCTCAGTCCAGTCCCACACCAAAGGAATCTGGATGTGGTGTGTGCCTCATCCCATAAAGCCAAAACACACCCTAGTTCTGCTTGATACTGAGGGCCTGGGAGATGTTGAGAAAGTAAGGATTGAGAATTCAATTTTGGATTAAGGCTTTTATATCTGAACATTTTTCACATTAACTAGCTTTTCCTTAAATAGGAGCTTGGATTTATCCATAATATGACATTATTTTACTAATCTGTCATGAGACTGAGATTAACAACTAGAGGCAAGGAAAACATTCCTAAAACAGAATTCTAGTAGGACAAGATGGCCAATGCACAGTATTCTAACTGCTAACAGGCTATAAACTAAGCAAGTAATCTCCAGATGTAAAAGCAGTACAGATGCATTCAATGTCATGGATCTTATTCCTGCTGATAACTTGAGTTAAAGAATTGCAGTTTGAGATTTTGTGACCTGTTTAAATTTAAACTGTTGCAAACTTAGTAGCCTTAAGCAAATTTACTTCCTTTAGTCTCACTCTATGATCTGTCAAGTGGATATAGTTGTATTGCTTTAAATATTTAATAAGATAAATAATGTCTCAGGAGCTTCATAAAAGCTACTAGTATTACCAATCTTTTATGGGTCAACATTGATATAAAAATATGGAAACATACTGGTTGCCGGTGGCTCATACCTGTAATCTTAGTTACCCAGGAGGCAGAGATCTGAGGATTGTGGTTCAAAGCCAACCGGGGAAGGAAAGTCTATAAGATTTTTATCTCCAATAAGCTAGTCCACAAAAGGGAAGAAGTGGAACGGTAGCTCAAATTGTAGAATGCTAACATTGAACAAAAGAATTCATGCCTCGAGACCACCACTCATACACACACACACACACACATACACACACACACACACACACAAAGTATATATTATATGTGTCATATATATGAGTTATAAATGATAATTTTCCATTTAAATTGCATGTAAGACTTTAGAGTGTCTGCCAACCTAGACTATTTTGTAGTTAGCTGCAAGTGATTATAAGAACCAATAGTGAGAATAAGTGAAAACCAAAAATACTAATAAATGATTCAAGGTTCAAGGCCTATGAACTTGGATTTGAGTTCCTTACATGGGTCATTAGTGAAAACATTTCTAATTGCCAGTACCACTAAATTACCATTAATTGCCTTTATCACTGTTCTTCTGAGAAGAATTATGAGAACAAAACTTACTCCTACTCAAACATGCTCTGATTTCCAGGGTGACAACCAGAATGACAGCTGGATCTTTGCTTTGGCCATACTTCTGAGCAGCACCTTCGTGTACAACAGCATGGGTACCATCAACCAGCAGGCCATGGACCAGCTGCAGTATCCTTTCCTTATGGTACAGTACAGTGCAAAGTCAGAGCAGAGATGTTGCTGAATATACCAGCTGCTTGGTTCTGAATTCTAACAAATTCAACAGAAAATCTAAAAACATAAAAATAAATTGATTACTTTATTTAAAAAAACCATTCAACTACAGGGGGTAAGGGTGGGATGCAGGTATCTACTAACATATTAATATTTACATTAAGAACAACAGCAAAATGAAAATTTGTGAATATGTTGGTCTAATATGGAATGGGAAGCCATGTTCTTTTGCCAGATTTCCTTAAGTCATAACTCAGCTATGTGACAGAGCTGACAGACAGAATCAGGGCAAAATCCTCACCTGAGCAGAATGAGGAGGACTCAGCTGAATTTATAAGCTTCTTCCCTGACTTCGTATGGACTCTGAGAGACTTCTCCCTGGAATTAGACATTGATGGGAAATCTGTCTCAGCAGATGAGTACCTGATGAATTCTCTAAAGCTAGTGCCAGGTAATAGGGACTTACAATTGGTAATGAGGATCTCAAAAAAACTAAAAAGGAGTAGGTTTTACTGTTCTATTCACAGTTTTCTTATCTTTACAGGTTTTCTACTTCTTCCAGCTAGCTATCGTGAATGTTAATGCTTACTATCTGAATGAGGAGACTTGATTTTAAATTATTTCTATCCACATTCTAGGGTCAAGTATCTTTCCCTCTCACTTTCTCTTACTACATTTAGGTTAATTTTATCTCCTTACTAAGGATTGTTGTTCTGTATTTAAGCAAAAAATATGGAGTACAATGAATAAGTATATTGGAAGAAAACAGATTAAAGCATTAACAATATCATAGCCCAAGTGTTGGAAAATTATAGTTCATAGATAAATGATGGCCAACACAACCCTGCTGGCCATCTATGGAAAGAAGTTTTATTGGAATAATATTCTTTACTTACATATTGTCCATGAATGGTCATTCATGTGATAGTAAATAAATATTTAGAAAAGAAGCTATTTGTCCTTAAAAATTAAAAGATACACTGTTCTGCCCTTCTCAAGAAAATGTTCACAAACCCCTGTCTTTAACCTTCCTATAGGTACCGGTCACAAAGAAAAAAATTTTAACCTGCCCCGGATCTGCATCCGCAAGTTTTTCCCCAAGAAGAAATGCTTTATTTTCGATAGGCCAGCTCACAGAAAAAAGCTTTGCAAGCTTGAGACACTACATGATGATGAGCTGGACTCCGAATTTGTGAAACAAGTAGCAGAATTCTGTTCCTACATTTTCAAGCATTCTAAGACAAAAACAATTTCAGGAGGCATCCAGGTTAACGGCCCTCGTGAGTACACTCCCCAGTCCCTCTGCTTACTATTATGCCCACAAGGAATATGAAAACACATCCACTAAGATCCTCTTTGAAAAGCACAAATCTATACTCAGTGTGTGACATTTCAGGTGGTAGCAACATTTTTTACTAGATTTTGTTAATCAAATTTCTTGATGGGAAAGGAAAAGGATGAAAGAAAAATATTGCTTCAAATTTCCCTAGTAGCAGAACTGGTAGTCACTAATATGATAGCCACCAAATGTGTGTGACTATGAAAATTTAAATATAACTTATGTAGCATGAATAAAATTTAAATAGAAGATGATATGGTTGTATTTCAAGAGCTCCTATCTACCTGTGGCTGGTACACTGTGCTATCACACATAAAAAGTTCTCTTTGATAAAGTTGTTTACATAAAAAGCCAAATGAAAGACTCCTAGTGATTGGAGTAGCATCTATTGTTACATAAATACTGCTCAACTGCTGGCTACAATCAAAGCAGAGGATTCAGACATAAATATATGGTGCCTAATGGTGTTTTGATTGGTGAAGATGGATGCAAACATTCAACAGAAACAGGTTTACATAGTCTAGGTTTGGCATTCTCCTCCTTTGATGTCCACACCCATCACTAGGGGAGCTTGACTCAGTGAGTCTGGATCAGGGGCTGAGACAGTGCATCTCTAGTAAACTTCCAAGTGATGCTGAGGACATTGACACTGTAGCAAATATGAGCCATATTCAGAATTGCACAGGACAGAGATATGTCTTCCAGCGGAAAAGAGACATTATCACCTGATTTCTATACATAGGTCTCCAGAACTTGGTGCTGACCTATATCAATGCCATCAGCGGTGGGGACCTACCATGCATGGAGAACGCAGTCCTGGCCTTGGCCCAGATAGAGAACTCAGCTGCAGTGCAAAAGGCCATTGCTCACTATGTCCAGCAGATGAATCAAAAGGTGCAGCTTCCCACAGATACCCTCCAGGACCTGCTGGACCTGCACAGGGTCTGTGAGAAAGAGGCCATTGAATTCTTCATCAAAACTTCCTTCAAAGATATTAACCAAACATTTCAAAAGGAATTGGCGGTAATTTTTTCTTTCAAGTTTATAACACATTTGGGTTTTGGAAAGCAAAGTTCTATGAGGAAATTAAATGTGTATTTATTTTCAGGAGGGAAATTAATGCTAGATTTTTTAATTTAATTTTACTGTCAAGATGATGTACAAAGGAGTTACAGTTACATACATAAGGTAATTAGTTCATTTCTTGTCAAACTTGTTACCTCCTTCCTCATTTTTCATCTACATTCCCTCCTCCACAACCCCCCCGCAAGTAGTACAGTTAGTTTACAACATATTGTCTTGTAAGTATCACTGTTGCATTAGTTCATCCTTTGTCCTTTGTCTCACCATTTTTATTTAATGTTAGACTTTAAGCTTCACTACTAATAATTACAAAAATCAAAAAGAATATTATAAATTCAAAGTTGTGAGACATTTCTCCTTTCATGAATAAAGTACTAATATTCCTCCTAATAAAATTAAATGCATATAAGTAACAATCCTTGGGGACATCCACTGTTATCAGACTGATTTAATATTCAAGCCAAAGGCAAAGAAAGATTTAGTCTCAGCTATCTGAGGAAGGCTTTCATTAAGTCACATTTGTATCCTGTGCAATCATTGGTCCAATGTGAAAAAGCAATTTACTGGTTAAGCCATAGTATATAGCTACCCATTATTGATTTTACCTTCATTTCCAAGGAGAAAAGGTCTTTACTTTTTTTTAATTTGGGTCAGGAGAAAGTAGGGAGATATTTTGTTTTCCTAGGAAGCATAGCTTTTGGGTTTTTTTAGAAGAGTTTCAAGAAAACCAGAGATCGATCTAATGTTTTCCCTGTTATTCTATTTCTTATTTTTACTTAAAGGCTCAGCTGGAAAAAAAGCGAGATGAGTTCTGTACAAAGAATATTAAAGCATCTGCAGATCGTTGCTCAGCTTTAATTCAAGAAATTTTCAGCCCTCTAGAAGAAGAAGTGAAACAAGGAACCTATTCTAAACCTGGAGGTTATCGTTTCTTTACTCAGCAGTTACACGAACTGAAGAAAAAGTACCAAGAGGAACCTGGAAAGGGAGTTCAGGTAACTAAGTTTTATCTGTGTCTCCTTAGGAAGGTACTGACATACCTCCTTCAAACAAACAGCAATGGGACATAAACATTCACTTTTCACTCAATAAGATGCACAGGAAGTCTATTATACTAGATATGTCTTGGGTACTCATCTGAATTACTCATTTAAAATTTGAGTTACAAACTGTTCTTTATCTACTACTACAACTGGACATTTTATCTTGAATGGAACAGAAACTCAATGATGCACCTCTTACACAACAGTAAGTCATCAGTTTGGGCTCTATGTAGCTTTGAACAACAACTGCACCTGAGATATTAAATATATTATCTGTCTCTGTCTCTGTCTCTGTCTCTGTCTCTCTCTCTCTCTCTCTCTCTCTCTCCATCACTTTTCTCATCCCCACACTTCTCTTCCCTTTGTGTGTGTGTGTGTGTGCCTGTCCTGGGGCTTGAACTTGGGGTCTAAGAGATGTCCCTGAACTGCTTTTGCTCAAGGCTAACACTCTACCACTTGAGCCACAGTGCCACTTTGGGCTTTTTCTGTTTATGTGGTACTGAGTAACTGAACCCAGGGCTTCATGCATGCTAGGAAAGCAGTCTATCATTAAGCAATCTTCCTAACCTCTTTTCCTCTTTTCCTTTCCTCCTTCTTTCTCTGATCTTTCTCCATGAGGGCTTCATCCTCCACTATGCTTACCAGATACAGAACACCATACCAGGAATTCCACATACAGCCCTCTGTCTGAAGGAGAGAGAAGCCATTTTCCCTAGTACAGAATCCTTATAAAGGGCATTGTTAACTGCTCAAACTAGGCAGGCTAGATCATATGACCATTCCTTTGACAGGAAATCTGACACATCAAGGACAAAAGAAGCAATTAGGAAAGAAATGCTAGGGAGACAGGATGGATGGCTCTTTTTTGATGTTGATCCCATATTCTCTGGACTTTAAGGCTGAAGAGATTCTGCAGCAGTACTTACAGTCTAAGCAAAATGTGAGTGATGCACTCCTACAAACAGACCAGACTCTGTCTGAAAAGGAAAAGGAGATTGAAGGTGAGGAACACATCTCAAGACTAGATGGTCTAGAATGATCTGAAAAAGTTAAAGGAAACATGGCAGCACCCTTTACATTTTCTTCCTTTTCCTCTTCAGTGGAACGTGTGAAAGCTGAGGCTGCACAAGCGTCGGCAAAAATGTTGGAGGAAATGCAAAGGAAAAATCAGCAGATGATAGAACAGAGTGAGAGGAGTCATCAAGAGCATGTGAAACAGTTGACTAAGAAGATGGAGAGGGAAAGGAAAGAGTTGGTGGAACAGCAAGAGAGGACCATTGCTCTGAAACTTCAGGTATTTCAATGTACCACCTTCAGGTTTCTTTCTGTTTTCTCTTTATTGTACAAACTGAATGTGACAGGGAGAGCTTAAAACACCCCAAATGACCTTGCCTGCTCTCCTGTGAATGCAATTAGGTCCATTATGTCAAACTCCACTTTTTTTCAGTACTTCCTTTATGGATAGAATTCTCTGCTCTGAAACATGAAAATTTTTCATTTGCTTAATACTACCTGAAGCAAGAAATTTATCTTTATTGTGGAAGAGAAGAAACAAAGATTTAGATAAGAATAAATAACTTTTATAAGGCCATAGAGCTGGCTACATATCTGAAGCTATTTTTTTTTACCACATGGTAGAATCTACAAGGAATTTTTCTGTCATACTTTCTATGACCTACCTCTAAGGAAATCTTTGTGAGAAAAACTTCTCAATCTCCATGATAGTTTGCCACTCCTACCTGTCTTCTATGTCCTGCTCCCACTTTGTGCTTGGTTGGGAGTTAAGTGCAGAAATTCAGTCTTGTCATTCTGTAATTCCGAGTGCCCTTTCTATCTTATCCCACCCATGGGACCAAGGCATGAGGCTTAGAGCAAATTTCCTAGTCTAAGATACATGGATGCAATCTGAAGTAGCTGGATGCTGGTGGCTCACACCTGTAATCCTAGCTACTCAGGAGGCTGAGAGCTGAGGATCATGGGTTGAAGCCAGCCCAGGCAGAAAAGTCCTCATGAGACTTTCATCTCCAATGAACTAGTGAAAAACCAGAAGTAGAGCTGTGGCTCAAAGTAGAGCATTAGCCTTGAGCAGAAGAGCTCAGGGACAGTGCCCAAGCCCTGAGTTCAAGCCCCACAACTAACAAAAAAAAAAAAAAAAAAAGATTTGAAGCCAAACATATGACTAAGATTTCTCACACAGGTTATATACAATTAGTGGGGGGAAAAATCAATACTGGTAATTTTAGGCTCATCAGTATATTAGAAGGTGCAGCGAGAACAATTTTGTAGCTACAGGACATTCAGAAGATGTTATCACATTGCCCAGCTTTCCAAGAAGTGTAATAAAAATTAAGAATAAAGAAAATGTCACTACGAAATTAAGTACTATAAATAAGTAATTATAAAAAGTATATCGTTTAGGGCTGGGAATATGGCCTAGTGGCAAGAGTGCTTGCCTCGTGTACATGAAGCCCTGGGTTCGATTCCCCAGCACCACATATATAAAAAACGACCAGAAGTGGCGCTGTGGCTCAAGTGGAAGAGTGCTAGCCTTGAGCAAAAGGAAGCCAGGGACAGCACTCAGGCCCTGAGTCCAAGGCCCAGGACTGGCAAAAAAAAAAAAAAAGTATATCGTTTATTTAATGTCATGGTGCTTAATTATCCATTGATCTTCCTTTTTTTTTTTTTTTAATTTAGGAACAGGCCCGAATACTAAAAGAGGGATTTCAATCAGAGAGCAGACAGCTTCATAACGAGATACAGAATCTCCAGAAGAAGCTGTCAGCACCAAAGCCTTTATGTGTCATAAGTTGAAGACCTAAAGAGTACATTATTTTTTTTATTTCTTTTTTGTTTTGTGAATCAGGACCATGATAATTAGTTTGCATATGCAAAATTATCTTGACTAGGCAGACAATACCTGGACATTTTTCAGATAATGGCATACTCTTTATTGTACCATACACTAATCCTTTCATTTTGCTTGTCTCGCAGATATTTCTTTTCTTTTCTGGGACAATGGGGTGGGATCACCTCTGGGGTGTTTGTCATGGGTAACACCATCTGGTGCCTCCACTTTCTTTATGCCAGGAGCACCTACCCCCATGTTTGGCAGCACAAATGCCCCCAGATGTGGCTCAGAAGCCCTGCTACCTTGGGAGTGAGTACAGTCTGCTGCCCTGGCATCAGGTGAATACCTCCTTGCATCAGCCCACCTTTCTAGATTGGCCACCCCAAGACCCAGGGTCTACTTAGACAAGATTTTCTCTCTAGGGATGGGAATATGGCCTAGTGCCAAGAGTGCTTTCCTCATATACATGAAGCCCTGGGTTCAATTCCCCAGCACCACATATATAGAAAACAGCCAGAAATGATGCTGTGGCTCAAGTGGCAGAGTGCTAGAATTGAGCAAAAAGAAGCCAGGGTTAGTGCTCAGGCCCTGAGTCCAAGGCCCAGGACTGAAAAACAAACAAACAAACCAAAAAAAAAAAAAAAACCCAAAAAACAAAGATTTGCTCTCTAGCCTGCAAGGTTAACTTAGCTACTCAGGAAGCTGAGGTTGGGATCATGCTTGGAAGCTGTTAGGTTTTTGAAATAAATAGCTGATAAAGGAGAACGCCACATGGTATTCAGGCAGGAAAGAAAGTTCATTACGGAACTGCTGGCCTGTGGCCGAGGTGATGCAAGGCTGGAGAGAAGGGCAAGAGTACATTATTTTTTTAAAAATCAACTTATCTCAAGACATAGATAAAGCCAGTTTAGAATTTAAAACATATGTCAGTTCACTTAGTAATAAGTAGGTCTCCTATCATAACAGTAAAAACATTCAGAACAATATCTGAAAGCATGTTGACCTTCTTTAAAAGATGGCAAATTGTGCAAGAATACATTTTACCTCTGTGTCCATACAAGGGGTATCAATGAGATCATCCAAAAGAAACACAGGCCTACAATGACCACCAGCAGGCAGACCTTGAACCAAGTCTTAAGTAGAAACCTTGGTAGATCGTTGGCACCAATCTAACCCAATCCATGGGTCCAAAATGCCAGGGAAGCCATGGTAGTTCTTCCTAAACATATACAGTTCCCTGTTACATCAAGAGTGCTCAATCTATGAGAAAATGTGATTTCTAAACACTGGCTATAGATAATGCTCACTGATAGTTTCCAAACTGAAGTAAGCCACATTATACAGAAATACGGAATGACTATACAGTCTCCACAAAAAGATGGGGGAAGCACATTAGCAAAAGAAGGAGTTTGATTATAAAGACTTCTTTCTTCTTGGGCAGTTCATCTACATTATAACTGTAATGGGACAGTTTAGATAGTTGACAATGGGTAAACAGTAACACAATATTAATCATATATAGTTTATTCCTAGCAACGTATAAGTTGGAAAGATGTATTTTACCTTTTATGCAGTATTGAGATTCAAACTCAGGGTCTTGTGCTTGCTAAGCAAGTACTCTGTGCCTCCAGCCCTGCAAAAGTAGATTTTTTTAATGAGTATAGTTAAGAGGGAGGGGAGTGGGAGGAGAAACCGGGAGAAAATGAGGGAGGGGAAACAGCATACAAAAAGAAATGTACTCATTATCCTAATAATGTAACTGTAATCCCCCTGTTCATCACCTTTACAATAAATAATAAAACAGAAGAAAAAGGGAAAAAAAAGATCTATTTAATGGTTTGTTTGTAATTGGAAAGCCTAATTAGGCCAGCCTTTTTCTAGTTATTATTACTAAAGTTCAAAATTCTATTGATTTCTCCAGAGAGACTTTGCTTTGATATATTGTGACCAATAAAATATTGTTCTTATTATTTCATATTCTAATTGCTAAGATTCCAAAGTAAGTGGTTGACGTTTTAAACTTGTTACATATTTTCTACAAGACTTTTCTGTTTCTCAGTTTTGCACTAAAAATAAAGATTTTAATTTTCATAACAATGGTTGGCTTTTATGTGAAAAACTAGACAGCAACTATTCACAGCTTTGCAAGCTATAGGTGTACTCTTCTCAACTCTGCCTGTAACACAAATACAGCCATGGACAATTGGCTGTATTCCAGTAAAACATTGTCTTCCAAATAGATACCCATAGATTGTACACCTCTACTTTACAGAAACCCTGGTCAAAGTTCTGTATAGCCACCTTACATTGTTTAAATTTAGACAAACCACATGAAGGCTGGGAGCCACCTTACATTGTTTACATTGAGACAAACCACCTGAAGGCCAGGCATGATGGCATATGTCTATAATCCCACCTGGGTGGCAAAAGCAAGAGGATCACAAGAGACCAGCCTGGGCTACAAAGTGAGATTATATGGATCAGCTGCCTATATTAGGAACCTGGAAAAAAATCACATGATAATTCAAAGTATTATTTGCTCAGGGAAAAAAATGCAGAGAGGTAGTTAATACCATCACTAAAAGCCCTGCTGCTTTTTTCCCCCCTAATTTCTTTAGGGCATTTCTTTACCTTGAGCTTCCTTCCCCTTCTGTTCCATTCCCTCACCTCCCTTTCCCTCCTCTCCTTCCCTGCCAAAAGCCTCTCACAGTTAACTAGGATGTTGCCATGCAGTATCTCTTCACTTGAACTTGAACTTCATAGTGGTCCAAGCAAGACTACAGCACTAGATGGAATGTTTATGTAGATACATTTTATCTTTTCTTTCTCAACTGGCATTGTTACAAAGGAGTAAGATATTATTATTAATAATAATTGAAAAAAGTTTATGGTAGGAAAGAATAATACTGCCTTCAAAACCATCAATGGTCTGGGTGCTGTTGACTTGTGCCTGTATCCTAGCTATTCAGGAAACTGAGATCAGAAGGACTTCACTTTGAATCCAGCTCAGGCAGAAAAGTCTGCTAAATTCCATCTCAAAAAGAAAAAAAAAAAGCCAGAAAAAAGCAAGGATAGAGAAGCATGGCTCAAGTAATACAGCATGAATCAAGCAAGTAAAAGTCACTAAGTTCAAACTCTCAGAAGAAGAAAATAAACCCAGCAAAATTTAAGCCCCTTGCTTCCTAGATTAGAGCATCAATGTGCAGCTAAATTTCAAATCCTCTGTCTTCTGGTTTTGTGCCTTCTTGATAATAGTTTTCAAGGTGGGGGGAGGGGCGGAATCCCCTCTTTCTTTAGGGAGGCATTGCTGTGCTGTTTCCAATCCTGCTGTGCATTAGCATCAATTTATTAACTATAAAGATTCCTTCCTGGGGCTGGGAATGTGGTTTAGCAGTAGAGTGCTTGCCTTGCATGCACGAAACCCTGGCTTCAATTCCTCAGCACCACATAAACAGAAAAAGCCACAAGTGGCTTTGTGGCTCAAGTGATAGAGTGCTAGCCTTGTGTAAAAAGAAGCCAGGGACAGTGCTCAGGCCCTGAGTTCAAGCCCCAGGACTGGCAAAAACAAAACAAAACAAAAGATTCCCTCCACTCTGCCCTTCCCAGGCACACAATAGGTGTGAGAGTCCCTGGGAACAATAAAAACAAGGAAAGGAAAAGGAATGACTTCATTTGGTTGCTGCAACACAGGCTGCACTGCCTAACACTCAGGTTGCTTTAGTGTCAAAAATGTTTTGAATTTTAATATTGTTTTAGTAAAAAAGTTTAGCTTAGTTAAGCATATCTTCTCTCGTTTAATCTGTAAGGTGCTACTTTTCATTCTGCTGTGTATGTTTTTTCTTTTTTTTCTTTTTAGTGAAAAGAAATACAAGTTCCTTTGATGTAGGGAGCAAAGCAACATATCAAACATTGAGATACCAATGAAAGAACAGAAATTCCTCAAAGTCCAAGCTCAAGAATCAGGCCGGCCAAGTAGAATGTACCTACCAAAAATTAATAATCTGCATAAATGTTTAGCAAAATATTTTAGTCTTTGATACATCTAATAGGCAAACAAAAATAAAACCCAACATTCATCAGTCTTTAGTTCGAATCCAAATACTGAAAAATGAAACAGCAACTTCTTAGGCTACAGGGACTTATTCACTTAATAGACACTGACTGAGTATCTATAACGTATTCTGTCAAAGATTGGATGCATGGTTGTGGTCTATCTCATAAGGAGCTAACAGTCTAGTGTGGAATATAGACATTAAGACAAGCAAACATATGTGTACATATAAGAAATTAAATACCCAAGAAATTAAGAGAAAGACATCTGTGACCTAGGAAGGAGTTGCTCTACTTACCGTACACTACTACTCTCATGATTACACAGCTCCTTTGTACGTCTTAATCCTATCTCAACTTGTCAGTTAATTGGCTGAAGTGGGAGGTGAGAGTAAGAGGAAAAAACCTACCACCTTCACCCCAAACACAGTTTTAGTGAGCTGGTAGCATCTGGTCAGGGTTGAGTGAAATAGATAGAGGAAAGAAATTAAGAAAGCAACGAACTCACCTACTGGCCTGGTTTTTAATCTTTCCTCAAATCATTATACATTTATTTATTTTTATTATATATCATTCATCACTATCTTTATTATATGCATACTTATTTATTATATATCTACTGGCCTCTGTTTTATTCTTCCTGACTATTCATTATTATCGTCCACCACTTGCTGCCTGTATCCCGCACGATGACATCAACACTGGTGAGCTGTTTATAATGGAGATTGTATCCCATGGATACTTTGGAACTTCTAGGGTGCCTGAGGTGCCCGGGCTCTTCCCCATGCTCAGGCCGAGGCAGGCCTGTGCTTTTCACCCAGGTCACAGTGCTGCCCTGAGATATCAAAGTGGGCCAGAGTAGCCAAACTCGATGATGCAAACCAAAGGAACATAGCAATCTCAACAAAACCAACATCAGGTAAAGTTGTTCTGTGATCATAAATGAAATGACCAAAAATAGCAAATAGTCTTGCCTACACACGAGAAACAAACGCATCTTGCCATCTGCAGGACGCTCCTCCATCTAACACTGGTTTTGCTCATTTCTGGAGGTCTCAATTCTCATGTCACCCTACCTCCTACCATACCTAATCTTCTTAAAATACAAGAGGAAGAAAATGAAAAAAAAAAAAAAAAAAGATACTTAACAAAAACTCACCTTTTGGAACACGATCCTTACCTAAAGAGTGGCCCATTGTGTTCTTCCTCTCTTGTCTTTCTTTTCTAAACGTTATCTGTTTTCCTGGCAAGGACCTCCATTCCCTTTCATTCTCTGTTCTTTCACCAGACTGGCTTGATTGTCCTGGAAGGTAAATCCCTCTCCCAAGTCCCTACCCCATCCTGGCAGACAAACACATCTGCAAGCTTCAGTCTCCTGGTCTGCTGTCTCTTGGGCCCCTCCCAAAATTATTCTAACTGGAACTCTTTCCCCCTGTCTGTGCCCCTGGGCCCACCCAGAGTGTACCCACCCTCCAAACCTAGCCCAGGATCACCCCAGTCAGTCGCCATAGGCGATCCTGGCCCTGGGTCTAAATTCCATACCAATCTTTTCCTCTGTTCCAAGTTCGCCCCAAACACGACAAATCCACCGCTCTCTCCCTGCCCTAATTTAGCCAACTCAGGCCTGAAAGGGCTCACACTGTTTTCAGGCAGTGTTTCACTCGCCGGTCTGTCCACCACCAATCCCCAAGCCTCATGCAGACCCGCTCCACCCGCCGCCCCCCCCCACCCCGCCCGCCTCCCGAAGCACCCAATTCGCAGCCAGCCGGCCTCACAGCCAATCAGCGGCCCGCATTTACACTGGGCCGGGTTCCTTTCCTCAAGTCGAAAAGGCCCCCACCGCGCTCAGTGCCTGGCCGGACTCCAGCTGGACAGCAAGGTGAGTGGGCCTGGGACCCCGCCGCGCTGCCTGCGCCCTGGGGACCGGGGGCATCGATGAGGCCCGCAGCCGCCGCCGCCGCGCCAGGCCAGGCTGGGACCAGGCAGGTAAAATGCACCTCCTAACCCAGACCCCGGCTCCGGAGCCACGGGGCCACTGCAGCCGGATCCAAAGCCCGGTCCTGGCGCGCTATGGCAGGGATCACCATCCGATCTGCCTCAGGATCCGCGTGGTATTCCCGGGAAAGAAAGAATGGCTTAGGGGACTGGCCTCCCCGACAGCGCCTCTGTACCCCAGTCACTCTCTTGTCACCTTTTGTCGTCGATGATTTTGCAATTTGGAGATTTAGAAAGAAAGCAATCTGAGGGGAACAAGGATTCCAGGTTCTTCAGAAACAAATGATCCGTTTTTGACTAAGAAAACAAAGGCTGTTAACTCGTCTCAAACGTGAATCCTAGTGGAGTTCAAAGTTTTTAACGGACCAAAAGCAAGCCAGTCTCGCCCCTGAGAAGAAAGCTACAGGTCTGAGCCTCCACACACAGAAGTCCTTCCTTCATCCAACACGTGGACGTGAGGAGAGAAGTGGGGCAGCAAGCTCACGCCACACCAGACACCCCACCCCATTGCAGGCCAGCTGTTAAATTTCACCTCAAGTAGAAGTCTTAGGAATTGCATGCCATGATAAGGTGCCCAGATTGCACCAGGAAGCCATAGTCTTCCTCTGGAGACACTGATCATTACAAAAATCCCATTTCACTTGATCAGTTCAGTAATTTCTGGATGGACCCCCTTCAATCTTAACTTTAAGGATTAACTTTAGCAGAAACTTTCCCTAACAACGTGGTTTTGAGGCGTCTCCTTCTTACCTTACTTTTCCAGCCAGCATTTTGTTCACCTCTTAGATGCTCTCTGTTGTAACCATGCATTCTAGAAGTGGACTAACTGGAGGAGCATGAAGTGAACATAGTCTTGCTTAGTCATTCTTTTAATCAATATGGAATGAAGTACTTATCCCATTGTGCAGTTATATAGTGGTAATCTGGCTTTAGTTTACAGTTAACCTGAGCCTCCTGGAATTGTCAAACAAAAGCCTTTTCAGCCTACTCCATATATCTATATATGCATATATATGAAAATGAACGCCTGATATTGATCATTTAAATTTAAATCTAGAGCGTTAAACATTAAAACCTTATTAATTGTCCACCTTAACTGGTTTTATTATGACCTTCCTATATTTGACTGCTACATTCTTCTGTCATTCATATACCACCCATTTTTCCTCTCTGGTCCCCTTCTGCTGGTTTCACTTCTTTCTCCCAAACACTCCCTTTTGCTTTTATGATTTATTATTATTATTACTTGTTTTATTTAGGTGTCACATATGAGACAAAATAGAATTGTGTCTTTCTGAGGTTGGCTGATTTCACTTAATATAATAATGTTCAGTTCGATTTTTCTGAAAAATGACATAATTTTGCTCTTTTTGAGTCACTAAAACTCCACTGTGTATATATGCACTACTTTTTCTGTATCTACTCATTTCTAATGAGCGCTTAGGCCAAGTCCAAGATTAATTTGGTCATTCTGAATAATGCCCAGTAAACACCAATATGAAAATGTGTATATGTGTGTATACACATATATATGTTAACTTTGATTCCCTCTCTTGAGAGTAATGTAGCGGGAACATAAGGTAATTAGTTCCATTTTTAATTTTCTGATGAATCGCCATACTAACTTCAGCATTCAAACTGAGGTGATTTGGTTTACATGTCTTTGAAACTAAAGATGTTGACCATTTTCTGAATTAAAATAATAGTTTTTGCCATTTTTACTTTTGAGGTCCGCTCAATTCATTTGACCATTGGATTGGACTGTTTGTTCTTTTCTTTTTTTCTTTCTTTTTTTTTAAATTTATTTATTAATTAAACAAATTTTTGACAAGGTGTTGTGCAAAAAAGTGTACAGTTACATAGTAGGGCAGTGTGTACATTTCTTGTGATTTCTTACACCCTGTTTTTCTTTTCCTTTCCTAGGTCAGGTAGACATATATACGATACACAACGTACCAAGAACATATACAGTAGCCACGTGGCCTACGCCAAAGAAAATTTACCTAGGGCTTTAAATGTAATGTCAATATTAGACAATATGTCGACAGTAGTCTTATATGAACGTACATAGCTTTTGAGCTATTGTATTCCACTGAGAGGTCAATTTTTGACCTTTATATGTTGAGTAGTTGTTTGGTTTTAGTTACATAATGTTGGGTCGTTGACCCATTCCTGTGGGAAATACCATTTGACAAGCAGTTTTTGGTTTCACAGACCTGGTCTCTACTGTCTCTCCATCATCCCTTCTTAACAGTCATATATCAGGGAGATCATGCCCCTTTGTTTTCTGTGTTCTAGGCTTGTCTCGCTCAACATTACTTGTTCAAGGTCTGACCATTTCCCTGCGAATAACAATATTTCACCATTCCTAATCGCTATGTAGTATTCCATTGTGTATAGGTACCATATTTTTTGGATCCATTCATCTGTGGAGGGGCATCTGGGTTGTTTCCATATTTTGGCTATTGTGAATTGTGCAGCGATAAACATGGAAGTGCAAATGTCTTTTTGATATCTTGGGACCTGCTGTTCAGGATAGATGCCTAGGAGTGGTATGGCTGGGTCATAGGGTAGGCCTATATTGAGCTTTTTGAGAAACCTCCATACTGTTCTCCAAAGTGGTTGTACTAATTTGCACTCCCACCAACAATGGAGAAGGGTTCCTCTTTCCCCGCACCCCCTCTAGCATTTGTTGTTTCCTGAGTTCAGAGTATAGGCCATTCTAACTGGAATGAGGTGGTATCTCAGGGTTGTTTTTATTTGCATTTCCTTTACTACCAGGGATGTTGAACATTTCCTCATATGTTTCTTTGCCATTTTTATTTCTTCTCTTGTGAAGTCTCTCTTTAGCTCCTTTGCCCATTTCCTAATTGGTTTATTGGGCTTGGCGGGGCTTAGTTTTTTGAGTTCTCTGTAGATGACAGATATTAGGCCTTTGTTGCTGTGCTGGTAAAGATCCTTTCCCATATGGTTAGCTGTCTTTCTATTTTGGTGGCTATGTCCTTAGCTGTGCAGAAACTTTTTAATTTGTAGTAGGCCCATTTGTCGAGTCTCTCCCCTATTTGTTGTGCCCCTGGGACTATATTCAGGAAGTTCCTTCCTGTGCCTATAAGTTCTAGTGTCTTTCCTACTCTGTCCTTCAGTAGTTTCAAGGATTCAGGTCTGATGTTGAGGTCCTTGATCCATTTTGAGTTGATCTTGGTGCATGGTGATAGGCTTGGGTCCACTTTGAGTTTTCTGCATATGGCTGCTCAGTTCTCCCAGCACCAGTAGTTGAACAGGCTATGTTTATTCCATTGTATGTCTTTAGCTCCTTTGTTGAATATCAGCTGACTGTAAGAGTGCGGTTTTATTTCTGGATCTTCAATTCTAATCCATTGGTCTTCCAGTCTGTTTTTATACCAATAGCAGGCTGTTTTTGTTATGATGGCCCTATAGTAGAGCTTGAAGTCTGGTATTGTGATACCTCCTGCACTGCTTTTTTTGCCTAGAATTGCTTTGGCTATTCTAGGTCTTTTGCTTTTCCATATGAATTTATGGATTGTTTTCTCTATTTCAGTGAAGAATGTAACTGGGCTTTTGATAGGTATTGCATTGAATTTGTATAACAATGTGGGCAATATGGCCATTTTCGCTATATTGATTCTGCCTACTCATGAACATGGGAGGTCTTTCCATCTCCTTGTGTCTTCTTTGATTTCCCTTATTAGATTTCTATAGTTCTCATTAAATAGGTCTGTCATGTCCTTGGTTAAGTTGATCCCTAGGTACTTTATTCTTTTTTTGGCTACTGTAAATGGAATTGTTTCCATAATTTCTTTTTCTGCTTGTACATTGCTGGTGTACAGAAAAGCTGCTGACTTTTTGTGGATTGATTTTGTATCCTGCTACTTTGCCAAAATGGTTTATTAGGTGTAGGAGATTGGGGACTGAGTTTTTTGAGTTCTTCAGATATAAAATCATGTCATCTGCAAATAGGGATAGCTTGATTTCTTCCTTGCCGATGTGGATTCCTTTGATGTCCTCCTCTTGTCTTATTGCTATGGCTAGGGATTCCAGCACTATGTTGAAAAGAAGTGGGGAGAGTGGGCATCCTTGTCTTGTTTCTGAGTTTAGGGGGAATGATTTAAGTTTCTCTCCATTTAATATGATGTTAGCAGTTGGTCTGTTGTATATGGCTTTTATTGTTTTGAGGAATGTTCCATCTAGTCCTGTTTTCTCCAGAGCTTTTAATAAGTATGGATGTTGTATTTTATCAAAGGCTTTTTGGGCATTGACTGAGATAACAATGTGATTCTTGATTTTAGATCTGTTTATGTGGTGAATTACATTGATTGATTTACGGATATTGAAACATCCTTGTGACTGTGGATGAAGCCTACTTGGTCATGATGTATAATTTTCTTGATCAGTTTCTGGATCCTGTTAGCTAATATTTTATTGAGGAGCTTTGCGTCTGTGTTCATTAGTGATATTGGTCTGTAGTTCTCTTTTTTTGTTGGGTCTTTGCCTGGTTTGGGAATGAGTATGATATTAGCTTTGTAGAATGAGTTTGGGATTTCTCCCTCTGTTTCTATTTTGCAGAAGAGTTTGAGGAGTATTGGTATTAGCTCCTCACTAAAGGTTTTATAGAATTCATTGGTGAATCCATCTGGGCCTGGGCTTTTCTTTGTTGGGAGGTTCTTGATTACCCCCTGTATCTCGCTGTAAGTTATTGGTTTATTTAGTTGATTTATTTCTTCTTGATTCAGTTTGGGCAGTTTATAATTCTCTAAGAATTGATCCATTTCTGTAAAATTATTGTTTTTTAGTGAGTAGAGGTTCTTGAAATAGTTTCTTATGATTGTTTGAATATCGTGTGTACTTGTAATTTTTCTGGTAGAGTCCTTGATTTTACATATATGAGTCTCTTCTTTTTTTTGTAAGTCTTGCAAGGAGTCTGTCAATTTTATTTATTTTCTCAAAGAACCAGCTTTTAGTCTTATGTATTTGGTGAATGGTCTTTCTATTTTCAATCAGATTTATCTCTTCTTTAATCTTTGTGATCTCTCTCCTCCTAGTCATTTTAGGTTCGGTCATTTCTTGTTTCTCCAGTTGTTTTAGTTTCATTGTGAGGTTATTCACCTGCTCTGCGCTTCCATTCTTTTAATGTGAGTGCTGAGGGCAATGATCTTGCCCCTCAGTACTGCCTCAGCTGTGTCCCATAGGTTTCTTTGTGATGTATTTTCATTGTCATTGTAGCTTATGAATTCATTGATTTCATCTTTAATTTGGTCTGTGGCCCAAGTGTTGGATAACAGTGAGGGGTTTAGCCTCCAAGAATGTGTATAGCCTCTGTGGTAACCGTTGTTGTTGAGGGTTACCTTTAATCCACTGTGGTCAGATATAATACATGGGATGACATCAATCCTTTTGTATTTGCTGAGGTTCTTTGTGTGGGTTATGACATGTTCTATTTTGGAGTATGATCCATGGGCTGCTGAGAAGAAGGTGTATTGGGTCTTTGTAGGTTGGAAGATTCTGTATAGATCTGTCAGATCCATTTGGGATATGGTGTTACTTAGGTCCTCAGCTCCCTTGCTAAGCCTCTTGGTGTTGGATCTGTCTCTTGGAGAGAGTGGGGTATTAAAGTCACCCACTATGGTTGTGTTTGGGTCTATCTTGTTCTGTAGTTCTGTGAGAATTTACTTGACATAGGTAGGGCCTCTTTTGCTCGGTGAGTATACATTTATCACCGTGATGTCTTGATTCTGGATTTTTCCTTGTATTTAAATGTAGTGACCTTCTTTGTCTTTTTGAGTTGATTTTAATGAGAAGTCCAGCTTGTCTGAGATCAGGATGGCTACTCCTGCCGTTTTGGTAGATGCGTTTGCTTGGAAGATCTTGCTCCATCCTTTCATTCGGAGCCTGTTTTTATCCCTTGCTGTAAGGTGGGTCTCTTGTAGATAATAGATGGCAACTTTTTGTTTGTGGATCCATTCTGCCAGTCTGCTCCTCTTTATCGGAGAGTTTATACTGTTTATATTCAAAGAGATCAAGGATAAGAGTGTTTTTTCTCCTTCCATTTTCTTGTTGGGCTGTTTTTTCTCTCTCTTTTTTTTTTTTTTTCTTGTCTTTAGTGAGCTGCTCTTTCTGTTGGGCTCTGGCTATTGTAGTTTCTTTCTGTTTCTGTCTGGAGGTCCTGTACGGTTTCTGTTGGGTTGGATTCCCCTCTTAGAATTCGCTGTAGGGCTGGTTTTTTATTCACGTACTCCTTTAGATCCTCTTTGCTATGGAAAGATCTGATTTTCCCCTCGAATATGAACTCCAGCTTTGCTGAATATTTTATTCTAGGTTGGCAGTTGTTGGCCTGTAGAACTTGGATGGTGTTCTTCCACTCTCTTTGCGTGTGGTAGGTTTGTGTGGAGAGGTCTGCTGTTATTCGGATCCTCTTCCCATTGTAATAAATGTCTTTCTTCGCTTTGGCTGCACTCAAAATTTGCTCTTTATTCTTGAGATCTGAAGTCTTGAATATTATGTGCCTTGGCGTGGCTTTTCTGGGTTCTGGTCTGCCAGGTGTCCTATAGGCTTTGGTTACCTGGATGGGGTCCCTTGTGAGATTGGGGAAGTTTTCTGCAATACCTTTATTGAAAATATGTTGAAGCCCTCTGCTCTGGTATTTGGCTCCTTCTTCTATTCCAATTATGTGCAGATTATATCTCTTGTCTTTGTCCACTAGCTCCTGGATTAGTCTGCCCTGGAGCTTTACCGTTTCTTGGAGTGTGGTAATTTTCTGGTTCTTTTTTTTTGTTTTTTTGCCAGTCCTGGGCCTTGGACTCAGGACCTGAGCACCATCCCTGGCTTCTTCCCGCTCAAGGCTAGCACTCTGCCACCTGAGCCACAGTGCCACTTCTGGCCGTTTTCCATATATGTGGTACTGGGGAACTGAACCCAGGGCTTCATGTATACGAGGCAGGCTCTCTTGCCACTAGGCCATATTCCCAGCCCATTTTTCTGGTTCTTATCGGCTGCATCATCGTCCAAGAGAGAGATTCTGGATTCCATATGGTTAGTTTTTTGTGCTGTGGATTCAATTGCAGAGTTTATGGATGTCAGGAGCTATTTATGGTTGCCAGATCAGCTCTGATCGTGGAAATTTCTTCCTTTAAAGAGTTGTATTTTAAATCTATTTTTTCATGCATTTCACTTCTCAGGATGTTAAGGTCTTCTTTAACGGAGGTTTGCACTGTATCCATTTTTCCTTCCATTTCTTTCTTGGCTTCCTGGATGTCCTTCAAGACTTCCACTCTAAACTCCTGGAATTGTTTTCTGATTTTGTTTCTGAAGCTTCCATCATTTCTGCTAAGTTGATTTTTTTATTCTCCATCTCCTCTTCAGTCGTGCTGCTTTTTGGAGCTGGCGAGTTGGCTTGCCCTTTGATGAACTGTGTTATATTTCTTTGTGATTTGCGCATCTGGAGATCTGTGGGTGGCTTCCCTGGTTTGGCTTTGTGCTGGTTCCCGCTGGTCCGTCAGTGGTAGCCTTGTGTCCTGGTGTCCTGGGTCTCAGTTTGGGTTTGGCTGTTAAACCTTGCTGCCCAATGGGTGAGGGTGACCTTCTCGGTTGTTGCTGGGGTGGTCACTCTCCCTGCACTTGGGGGCCGGTAGGTTCTGTGTCTTTCTCTGTGGGACAGTGTCCTGCCGCTCTGTTGTGCTGACCCTAGCGTGCCCCTGGTGGGGGTTTGCTGTTTGCTTATTCAGCGTGGGGTGGAAGCTTTTCTCTTCTTTGGTTCTTTTTTCCGCTCTGTATCTTGGTCAGAGGAGCTCACCTCTCAGGCGGTTCACCCTTCTGTGTGGACCGCTCCGGGGCGAGTGTTGTTGAGGGGCGACCCACCCACTTGTGCGAAATGTGCCAAACTGAGTGGGCACGGCCTCAGGAGAGCTCTGCCCTCCTGTGCGGGCACACCTACCAGAGCGGGCGCTGCCGCCTGGGGGCTCCGCCCACCTGTGCGAAATGCGCCCACTACAGCGGGCGCTGCCGCTTAGGCTCTGCCTACCTGTGCAGGGTACCCCTACCAGAGTGAGCACCAGGTTGTTGGGGTGTGCTTGTGCCCTCCCGTGAGTACACTGTGGGTGGGGCGGTATGTGTAGGCCCCAGTGGGATCAAGTATCTGGGCGCTGGTTAGCACCCTCAGACTGTGCCTCTGCTGCGAGGTGGGGGTGTGATCAGGCCCAGGTGTCCCTGCTGGGCTGGTATTGCCCACCAGCACCTGTGACTTTAGTTGAAAAAGTCCGCGAAGCCCGGGGACCTCGGGTGGGGCTTGCAATGCCTGCCGTCCCCGGGCAAGGGAAGGGGGCAGGGCCGGTGCAGCCAGTTCAGGCTCCTCTGCTGCCTTGGCACTGATTCGCCCTTCCCCTGCTAGCTCCTGTGTCTTCCCAGAGCCTGATGGGACCTTGGCGCCTGATTTGGGGGTTCTTTGTTCCCTCGGGGTGGGGGGGGAGGGAGGGAGTTCTAGCTTCTTTGTAGGGTTTGGGTCTCTGATAACTGGTCTCCAGTTTGGGGAGGGGGCAATGGGGAACTCACTGGTCCTGGATTGTGTGTGTGTCCCACGCCGCCATTGGCCCTTCGGGGGTGGGGTGCTGGGGTGTGGCGAACATTCGTGGTGGCTGCCCCAGCTCTCCCCTTCTGCACCATACAGTTCCCCCGCCGCTCACGTCCGATCATGGCCGTGCACTCCCGAACTTCCCGTCGCCGCCGTCTGTCTTGGTCCGCGCTCCCCCTGGGGTCCATGGAGTCCTGCTGTCTGGACTCTGCACTCCCGATGTGGGTTTTCGGCAGTCAGTCTGCCGTTCGCCGGGTCCCCTTTCCCAGCCTGGCCCTGTTCGGGCCAGGATCGGCTAGTGGGGGTAGGGTACCCCGGAGATTCTCCGGCTTCATGCAGGTTATAGGCTCTTCTTTTTTTGTTCCTTTTTGTATCCTGCATTTCTCTACTGCTTCTGGCTGCTGGTTTTGCTGGGTTCTTGATGGGGTTTTGGGTGCTGGAGTTCCCAGCTCGCTATTCAGTTGGAGCGAGTTGGGGTGCCTCCCTACTGTGGTGGCGCCATCTTCATCTCGGACTGTTTGAGTTCTTTATGTATTCTGGATATTAGTCACTTTGCCAGCTAACGTAGATGTTCTCCCATTCTGTAAGCAATATTCACTCTGGTAATTATTTCCTTTGCTGTGAAAAGACGTTTTACTTTGATGAAATCCTATTTGTCAATTCTTGCTTATATTTCCTGAGCTATCGGGATATTATTCAGAAAATTCATTGCCTCTATCTCTAACTTCAAGTGTTTTCTCTATATTATCCTCCAATAGTTTCAAAGTTACCAATCACTTGCTAAGGTCTGATGCATTTTGACTTGAGTTTTGTAAACAGTTAAAGAGAAAGATGTAGTTTTAGTCTTCTATTTGTGGCTATCTAGTTTACCCAACACCATTTCTTGAAGATGTCTTCCCGCCAATGTGTTCTTTCGGGCAATACTGTTGGCAATCAGATAGCTGAAACAAATTCTAAATTTTATTCCATTGGTCTATCTGTTTTGTGCCACTACCATACTATGTTATGTCTCTGAAGTATAATTTGAAGTCAGTTACTGCAACCCCCAGCAAGGTTGCTTAGTCTATTATTCAGTGTCTTTTGTGCTTCCATATAAACTCCAGTTTTGTGAAGAATTACAAAGAAATTTTGATGGACAGGCACTACATCTTAGATCACTTTTGGTCGTACAGCCATTTTTACAATATTAATTGTAAAATCAGTGAACATGGGAGGTCTTTCCATTTCCTAGTGTTTTTAATTTTATTTCTTCACAGTTTCATAGTTTTTATGGGCTTTGGATCCTTCCTATAACAATTCACCAGTCTTCTCAGTTTCCAGTTGTCCTCAAATGTGTCAGGCATGCCTTTTAACCATTATAAATGTATATAACGTAAACATTATATATACTACATCATTATTACATTGAATGTATCACCCTGATTCATAGTTGCCTGATTTTTATCAGAGAACATTACTTTTGGGGGAAAACAAGAAGGATGCAGTGAAAATATTAACATTAAAAGGCAGATAACTTCAGATTCTTTCCAACTTTTCCTGAAATTCTAATGTATCTGTTTGTGTAGCTTATTAGTGAATATAGGCACGTTCGCTATAATTCTAATTGCATTAGAAAATGCTTATCAAGTGGGCTGGGGATATGGCCTAGTGGCAAGAGTGCTTGCCTCCTATACATGAGGCCCTGGGTTCAATTCCCCAGCACCACATATACAGAAAATGGCCAGAGGGGGTGCTGTGGCTCAAGTGGCAGAGTGCTAGCCTTGAGCAAAAAGAAGCCAGGGACAGTGCTCAGGCCTAAGTCCAAGCCCCAGGACTGGCAAAAAAAAAAAAAAAAATTCTTATCAAATACCTTTGCTTCATGCACAGGAGAAAACTGGTTTGCTTCAAAGATTCTCAATGTAGAACTGAACACAATTGGTTCTTCCCTTGGTGAGTAAAAAGCCTAGACATGAAAGTGAGGAGACTTGAAGCAAGTTAGGAGCACACTAGAAATAATTCACAAAATATTACCTTCCCCGACAAAGAAAGCAAAGAGCCTTCAAAGGAAAAATATGCACCTCCATATAAGAAAGGCCTATCAGCCCATGCCCAGGCATGCATATTCCTGCGCATTCTCAGTTTATACATCACATGCTTTAAAAAAGAAAGGGAAAAAAAAGGCAGACAGGAGTGCCTCTGTGTGAGGCATTTACTATTATAATCATGTTTACTCTAGGTCATGTAAAAAGAGTAAATTAAAGACTAAATGATTTGGGCTAAATGATTTGTTTTTTGAAGGAACCAAACATTTGGGGAAAAAAACCCACAAAATAAAACTTTAAAAGAGCATTAACAGCTAACTGATGGTGCCTTACACCTGTAATCCTAGCTACTCAAGAGGTTGAGATTTGAGGATCAAGGTTCAAAACCAGCCTGGACAGTAAAGTCTGTGAGACTCTTTTTTCCAGTTACTCACCAAAAGCTGGAAGTGGTAGAAGTGGGGCTGTGGCCCAAGTGGTCTTATCAGCCCACTCTGATTTCTTTCTTAGATTGTGCCACTTTCCCCAGTTCCTTCCTCCTGGGTAGGAGGCTACCCAGGAACCGAGTGAAGTGTAGGAAGTACAGTGGGACTGGCTCTGAGTGTTGAATGGTGGATAGGTGAGAGATACAAGGAGAAAGAGGGAATATAATGTGGCAGAAGCCAAGGGAGCATGATGTTTCTGGGAGGAAGGGAGCTGGACTAGCAATCTCTTACACTTCACAGCCTGAAAGAAGGTGAGAATTGCTAAATGTCCACCAGACTTAACAACTTGGTAGTCAAAACTAACTTTGGCAAGAACTGCTTGAGGAAGTAATGTTACAGAAGTCAGAGTACACTAGATTGAGAGAAAGGACACAACTAAGAAAATAAGCCATGGGAGAGTTGTTTGTTTTTGGTTTCTTGTGGGGCTGGTCTTAGACTTGAACTCAGGGCTGGAGCATTACCACTGAGTTTCTTTTGTTCAAGGCTAGCACTCTACCATTTGAGCCACAGCTCCGTGTCCAGGTTTTTTGGTACTTTAGTGGAGATAAGATTCTTACAAATTTTCCTGCCCAGAGTGGCTTTGAACTGTAATCCTCAGATCTCAGGAGGCTGAGTCATCAGTGCCCTGCTCTGTGTTCTTTTTTAATTTGAAAGGGCACAAGGAAACAGTTGAATATAGAAAACAAGGTAATAATAATTGAAATAGGTCACTGTAGAGTTATGAGATGCGATTTGACTTTGAGTGCAGTTATGTACTGATAAGTCAAAACGCCACCAGCCATTGTACACTGTACAGCACGATACACTGTAGAGTGTGGGTTGAGTCTCTTCCTGGTGGTGTGGCTGCTTGGAGCTGTGGCTGGTCGCTGCTGCCTCATATCACTTACCCTTAACCTAGGAACACAAAAAAGGGCAAGTAGTTTCTGTTAAATACATCCTGCTCTCACTTCATCATTGAGTTGAAAACTCATAACCCAAGCCATGGAGCAATGGAGAGCATCTGGAGGCAGGGCAGGTGGAGGGGTGATGCTGTTGTAACAGGCTCCTTTCCTTTATTGTAAGATGGCAGTGGCAGAGGGGTGTGGAAGGGACTTTGTGGTTGGGCTTTTAGAGTTGAGCTATTGGTGACTTAATGATTTCCCTGGGATAGGAAGCAGGGTCACCTGCATAGACTGAGAAGAATGGTGGAAGGTCTTGGGTTAGAGTATGGAAAAGGTATAATCATTTGGACTGTGAGAGAGCAGTACTGACTACAAAATTTAATTGGAATCCTGGGGTCAGTTTGAGATTGATGTCTCTTGTGGTTTGAATATTGGGTCACTTGTCCAAGGCAGCAGTATTCAAAGGTTTCATAGCATGGTGAAATTATGGCATCATGAGGTCTCTGATCGTATCAGTGGATAATTTCGTAGTTTCATGTGCTATCAAGTTTAAAGGCCTACCTAGCCGCAGTTGAAAGCTCTGCCTAGTTGCAGTTGAAAGCTCTGCCTAGCTGCAGTTGAAAGCTCTTGAAGCATGACTTTGAATAGTATAGTTTGCTGTGCCTCTGTCTCTCTCTGTCTCTCTCTCTGTCTCTGTCTCTCTCTCTCTCTCTCTCTCTCTCTCTCTCTCTCTCTCTCTCTCTCTCTCTCTCTCTCTCTCTCTCTCTCTCTCTCTCTCTTTGCTCCCTGGCTGCCATGAGATGAGCAGCCTTGTCTACCACAATTTCCTACTGCCATGATATTCTGCCTGACACCAGGCCCAAAGAAATATAGCCAGCTGACGTTGGCCTAAAACCTCAGCCATAAGCTAAAGTAAAAGTTTTTCTTTTTAAATAGACTTTTTTCAGGTATTTATCTTTCACAGTGATGGAATGCTACATAAAAGGATGACCATCAGTTGTTAGGTAAACCAGTTCTACTACTTCAAATGGCTTTCTCTAGCAGCCAACTAAATAGGATACATATAGGAGAGGCCTGCAGAGCTTTGGGATTTGAGAGATCCAGGTGGCCACAAGTCATTTTGGTAGCTGTTCCCTAAGAAGATGGGCACATGGGCTGGTGACTACAGGGCCTGGCTTACCAAACCTGCAGAGCTATAGTTTAAGCCCACAAATGACTGTCCAGTAGCTTGACAATGCCTTCTAGCAGGAATTGATTTTTTTCTGTTTAAGAAAAATTGATAACATTGTAGAGGTGGAGAACCATTTATTCATTTGTCTTAAGGAAAAATGATAGATTATATCAAGTTCAGTGAGTCTGACTTGTCCAAAGAAGAGTATCGTGACAGTCCATTTATCTCAAGAAGCTAAAACATGTTTCTCTCACTTATCAACAATACAAAAAAAGAATTCCACTTAATGTTTGTTTAAATACCTAGGAAATCATGTTGAGTTAAATTAAATTGACATTTATTTGATAAAAAGAGTATCATCCTGAAGTACTCATGATAGTTCAAGCTGCTTTCTTTTTTCCTTAAGACTTCCTTTCACCTAATCTATTTAGTCTCTTTTCCAGAATAGCTAGTGCTACAAGAATATGTATATATGGATTTAAGAAAATTTGGTCTTAGGGGCTGGGAATGTGGCCTAGTGGTAGAGTGCTTGCCTTGCATGCATGAAGCCCTGGGTTCGATTCCTCAGCACCACATAAACAGAAGAAGCTGAAAGTGGTGCTGTGGCTCAAGAGGTAGAGTACTAGCCTTGAGCAAAAAGAAGCCAGGGACAGTGCTCAGACCCTGAGTCCGAGCCCTAAGACAGAAGAAAAGGAAGGAAGGAAGGAAGGAAGGAAGGAAGGAAGGAAGGAAGGAAGGAAGGAAGGAAGGAAGGAAGGAAGGAAGGAAGGAAACTTGTTCTTAGACCTGAAGACATAAAATATAAGGGGACAACTATTTACTTTTTTAAAAGTCAATCTTCTATAAGAGAATTTTCATAAATATCTCATTTAAATCATTATTATTATATGTATGCATGTGCACATGCATGTATGTGCCTGATCTGGAGCTTGAACTCTGGGCCTGAGCACTGTCCCTGAAGTGATGTTTTTTTTGTTGTTTTTTCCCCACATCCCCCAAGACTAGTGCTCTGCCACTTGAGCCACAGATGCACTGCCCAGCTTTCTGCTGGTTAACAAAGATAAAATCTCATGGACTTTCCTGCCCCACCTAGCTTTAAACCATATCCCTTAGATCTCAGCCTCCTGAGTAGCATTATAGGCTTGAGCCATCAAGTGCCCAGCATTAAATCATTCTTTATTTTTTTAATGTGAGTTATTCAACATTCAACACTTACTTAATAGACTGCTTACTGTGTGTGCCAGAGAATACAGTGGCAAGCAGGACACACTAGCTCCCTCCTAATGAAGCTTATAGATTACCCAATGAGAGATTGGGTAACTGATACACAAAAATATTCTGCAGAGAAATGATAATAGGCATATGAAACTGTAACCCCTCTGTACTTCACTTTGACAATAAAGGGGGGAAAAAGCTTTAAAAAAAGAGAGAGAAATAATAACAGGCTAATTATGCAGCAAACATAGGTTACCTAGCTAGGGAAGGCCTTTATAGGAAAAGTCATTTAAGTATACATTATATTGATGAGCAGGATTTTGTGTTCTTTGATTTATGCTGAACGTTTGGACCCACAGCTTCAAGCATGCTACGTATACACTCTATCAATGAGCTCTCTACATTTTAAGGATCATCTCCCATATTATTATTATTATTATTATTATTATTATTATTATTAGCCAGTCCTGCGGTTTGAACACATAGCCTGGGTAATGTCCCTGAGCTTCTTTTACTCAAGTTAGCTCTCTACTACTTGACCCACAGTACCACTTCTGGCTTTTTCTGTTTATGTGGTACTGAGCCCAGGACTTCATACATGCTGGGCCAGCACTCTACCACTCGGCCACATTCCCAGCCTCCTATGTTATTCTTTACAGCTTTCTGCAGCAGAGGTGTTTTGGTAGCTTAGGAAGGTTCATCATGAGCTTCAGCATTCCTTTGAACACACAGATTTCATCTGCTTGGCTAAGGTTGGATGAACTGTTGGAGAAATGCCATCCACAGACACAGCAGCGATAGGTACTGAAGAGAACAGCCAACTCGGGAAAAATCTTCACAGGACATTGTTGTTTTCACCTAGCTGGCTTTGTGAAGTTTCATTGCTTTGATCTAACTGTACTTATTCGTGACTTGTAACTGGTTCCTACAAGTAGAGAAGCAGTCCCAAAATGCCTATCTGTTCTGTGACTGGAATCAGTTGAAATTGGTCCCTAGCTGTCAATGGAGTTGTTGAGGGAAAGTTGCCTCTGAAAAGAATAACTTAAGATTCACCCATGTAGTCTCTCTGTTTACAGAGCACTTGTCATCCACCTTTCCTAACAACTGAATAACCTGTTCCTAAGCACTTTTGCCATGTTGTTATAAGCTGTGCTTGCAGGTTTATAACCAAGCTGAACTTGAACTCATGAACCTCTAGTCTCAGTAGCTGGGATTATAAGTGTGAGCCACCACACCCTGTGTATACATGCGTATATATGCATACCTGCTTTCAGTGGTTTCTATTATCCAGGATTCTGAAATTTGAGTAGTTCCTACATTGATGTGTTCATTATACTAAAGATGCTAGAAGTTAAAATTGTATTTACTGAAATCTATTGCTCTTAACTAGATAAAAGTAGGTAAAAGCCTTGTTTTCGTATTGCATTCATTTTCTTTTTCTTTTTTTTTAAATTTTAACTTGTATTTATTCTTATTTGTTGGGTTCCAAGCATATTGCATTCATATATACACATATAATATATAACATATTACATATGTTGAGTTTTTATACAAAATATTGATTAGAACTATATGAATATTTGTCCCTGAGTTATTACAACTTGACAAATACTGTCTTTTTAAAAAATTTTTATTGTCAAAGTGATGTACAGAGAGGTTACAGTTTCATATGTTAGGCATTGGATACCTTTCTTTTACTGTTTGTTACCTCCTCCCTCATTCCCCCCTCTCCCCTCCCCCTTTCCATCTCCCCCCATGAGTTGTTGAGTTGGTTTACACCAAATGGTTTTCAAAGTATTGCTTTTGGAGTCATCAAACAAGTACTTTTTGTAAGGTTGTAGTAGAGTATGGGAAAGCTATGGTTCTGTCTTATGTAATATAATTCCCATTAGACACCAAGTGTAAATCTCTTCTTTTTTAACTTCCAGCTTTATTTACTTTTTCTGTTAGGGGTGACACAAGCAACTCCATTTTGATTGTGATAATTTGGTTGAATTCTTTCACAATACATATTTCACAAGATAAAGAAGTATAACTTTATCAGAATGATTCCAGTATTGAGAGATTACAGAATAGAAATAATATTCAAAGGAAAGAAGAGAAGGAGGGGGGAAGAAAGGAATCTTGTTCCATTATCAAAATTGTGTATTTATGGTGTATAGAAGCTCATGGTTTATCAGCAAACTGTATCTGGTAATATAATAATATTTGTTTAATTATATTTATATATTTATTTTCTTTTCTGATTTCTCTTTATTCTCTAGCATGCTTTTCGCCCAAAGGAGACTCTGTTCCCTTGGCAATAAAGTAAAATTTCTGAAGACAATTTCATCTTCAAAATCCCTTGGATTCTCTACTTCTGCTGTAGGTATTGCTTATCACGAACTGACAAACATCCAGTATGTTGAGTTTTTTGTTTTTTAAAGAAGCTTTCTTGCCCTCAGGTACCTTTATTTTTGCAATGCTAAGGGTTGAATCCAGGGCTTTGCATGGTAGAGGCAAGCACCACACCATTGCATGTCCAGCATCTGTTATATCGAAAGGATCTTGATATGTTGCTCATGCTGAACTTGAGCTCACTGTGTAGCCCCGGCTGGTCTCAAACTTGTGATCCTGCTGCCTTAGCCCCTCAAGTGCTGGGATTACCTGTTTATTCTACAAAGCCTGACTTTCCAGTTGCTTTTAGTGAGTACTTCATTGGAATGGGTGTATCTGTTATGTAATGTGTCTTATACTTGACCAGACTACCATTCACTGAGCAACTGCTTGCCTGTCTATGGCTCAGACAATATACTGGGCATTATATATCCATGATTATTTTATCTCCCCCCAAACCCATAAACTTTTGCATGAATTTTTGTACTCCTATTTTACACACAAGAAGGCAAAGGTTAAAGATAAGTCTAGTAACTTGCCCAAAGTCAAAGTTTGGAAACCCAGATACCACAGTCACCCTAATGTCTACATTCTTTTTTTTCTTCACTCAAGAAAGATATTATAGTAACTAAAAGTGCAGGTTCTATGACTTTCAGTTTATAGAAAATACAGAGGAACAGGTAAAATGTCAGCATGGAAAGCAAACAAATCCAGAATATGGGTCATGCCATAGGACAGTAACTGGTCGGCTTCACAGATGTGAGCAGCATGAGGAACATGTGGAAGGGTATGTGGAGGGACTGCTCTGGGATGAAGACAGGCTCGAGACCCATAACCACAATGCAGCATCCATGGATCTTGCATAGGAACTCAATCCAATCTTCTTAGTGTTATCTAGGGACAAAGTTATAAATCTTAATTGGGGGGGCTGGGGATATGGCCTAGTGGCAAGAGTGCCTGCTTCATATACATGAGGCCCTGGGTTCAATTCCCCAACACCACATATACAGAAAATGGCTAGAAGTGGCGCTGTGGCTCAAATGGCAGAGTGCTAGCCTTGAGCAAAAAGAAGCCAGGGACAGTGCTCAGGCCCTGTGTCCAAGCCCCAGGACTGGCCAAAAAAAAAAAAAAATCTTAATTAGGGTTGTGTGTTTCTTTGGTGCCAATCCTGGGGTTTGGACTCAGGGTTTGTGTGCTGTCCTTGAGCTTTGTTGCTCGGTGCTAGCATTGCGCAATTTGAGCAGAGGGAACTTTCTTATCAAGCCAATTGGATCTAACTTGTTTTAGCAAGTTGTTTATTAATTTATTTGTTATCATTATTAATACTATTAACTTAGCATCAGCATAGTTTCAGCTTCTTGTTGTGGAAATTCAGCAAGAGTGAGTTTGCTGCTAGCCCAGGCAGGAAAGACTAGATTCTTTTCTCCAATTAACTGCCACGATAGCCAGAAGTGGAGCTGTGGCTCAAGTGGTAAAACACTATCCTTGAGGAAAAAAGCCCAGGGACAGCACCCAGGCCCTGAATTCAAGACCTAAGGCGCGCGCTCACGCGCACGCACGCACACACACACACACACACACACAGCAGTAACTCTAATAGAAAAAGGCTTTTTACTAGAAAAGAAAAAGGAGAGAATTAAGATACTGGAGACAATATCTTGATAATTATGAACTCTAATATGCATATGAGTGTTTTGAGTTATGTCAAATCACCATTTCTGAAATTCAGAAATAGTAGAAGATTGGTAAGTCTATGTTAGCCAACATAATTCTCACCTCTCAACTTTTATGTAGGTTTAAGATGTTCAACTTCTTCTCCATGTAAATGTCATGAATGTCACTTCATAAGTATCTTGAATTGTGTCTCTTATTTATCGCTGTTATTAATTACCCCGTCCCTTTCCCTTTCCTATACACAGGAGTTGGCTGAATGAAGCCAAGGAAATGAGAGTAGTCACCAAAGGTGACCATACAAAACTGTAATATGTGTGTGCGTGTGTATGTGTGTGTGTGTGAGAGAGAGAGAGAGAAAATGAAAAATAATGTGATTACTATTTCACTGGTGCAGCTTTGTTAGACTAGACATGCCTGGAATCCATCTGAAGACTTACTGATCCTATAATTCAAAAACTTTATAGGTGATTTTGATATATCCTATTTAGAAACCATTGAAAATGCATTAAACTTGCATATTATTTGAGATTAAAAAAAATTTAGCCCTAGGCCTGAGAATATGGCTTAGCAGTATAGTGCTTGCCTAGCATGCATGAAGCCCTGGGTTTGATTCCTCAGTACCACATTAACAGAAAAAGCCAGAAGTGGTGCTATGGCTCAAGAAGTAGAATGCTACCCTTGAGCAAAAAGAAGCCAGGGACAGTGCTCCGGCCCTGAGTCCCAAACCCCAGGACTGGGCGGGGGAGGGGGGAACTAGCCCTCTCCACACCCGGCAAGAGAATGACTGAGTTATGGCACACTTTCATGTTTCATTGGAAAACTAAACCTGTAGCATCATTTTAAGGACCATATCAAAAACATCCCTGCTGTTCATGAGAGGTTTTGCATTTTAATAATCTCATAGATAAGCTAAAATAACTCTTCTTCCTATTAACAGAGGAAATGCAA
The DNA here is from genome assembly GCF_023159225.1 of Perognathus longimembris pacificus. Lineage (NCBI taxonomy): Eukaryota > Metazoa > Chordata > Mammalia > Rodentia > Heteromyidae > Perognathus > Perognathus longimembris. The sequence goes on along the minus strand of NC_063167.1, from coordinate 65,806,656 downwards.
AAGTAGACAGGTCAGTGTTTTTAGAGCAGTATTGGTAAGTCTGTAAGGTGGAATTTAGAATTAGGTTATTTACTGTAAACCTACTTTATCAGAAGCTTCTATTTATCCACTATTCGTAATACCACTGAAAAACTACTATGAAGTTTGCTTCTGAGGAAGAGAGTAGAATGGAATGAGCTATGCTTTTCCATTTTACTCGCTTTTTTATAAAGCTTTATTATTTCTATAATTTTAAGTAAATAATGTTTTGAATGCCAAAGGGGAAAAATACTGCTTATATAGCAGGAAGAGAAATCAACAGACACTCAGATGAAAGTTGTTCTACATTTCCTATTTTATACCCAGACTCTGAAGACAAGGGAAAGAGAGAGTGGGGAAAAGTAATAATGATTGTCCCTTAGAAGAAATTTTAAAAACAGTTTCTTCTGAGGCAAGTATGAGTGACCACGGTATGGGAATATGAATTCAAGTTACTCAGGCTTGCTCTACTGTAGTAGAGGTTACAGGGGCTTTTACAGTCCCCACAAAACACAGCCACGAATGAGTGTATTTTCAAAATACAGTGTTGTGGTCTTTGGTAGATGACTTCACATTTTGTCTTATGGCATTCTTAGCTGTACCATTGGGAGAAACTAGATGTCAATCTATCATTATTATGGATACTTTCACCAGAGAAACTGGAAGAAATCTGGTGACTAGCCAGAGAGGCATGCAATGAATCAATTGGTATGGAAGAAAAGAGAGTAGCAAGAAAGATTTAACAAATGAGTTGTGACAGAAGGAGGAAGGGTGTTTTGAGGATAGGCAGCCAATAAATTAATAGAACAGAAGAAAACAAAGCAAGCTAGACAATGCAGTCCGAATGAATAAATTGGAAATGGCTAGTCTCTTTCAAGGGTCACATGTTGATGATGAGTGGTCAGACTTTAGGTGGACATTGAAAGCATAAGTAGTTTTCTCTATACTTGCTGTGCAACTTTGTTGTAGACCTTTAAGCTGCTATAAATTAATTGGCTAACTAATTAATTAAGTCTAATCCAGGCCCTGGTGGCTCATGCCTATAATCCTAGCGATTCAGAAGACCAAAATCTGGAGGATCTGTTCCAGACAGGTCCAGGAAGAAAAATCCACTAGCCTCCACCTTCAAAAAGCAGGACTGGAGGCATGGCTCACGTGGTAGAGCACCAGCCGAGCAAGCACACGACTGAATTCAAACTCTCTTCCTGTACAAAAAATCAAATCAAATCCAGTATTTCTTATAGAAAAAGAAACTTCTAAAGTCTAAATACTTGCAGCTGAAGCACAAAAAAGTATGTGTTTTACAACAAAGGAGACATTTTTCCTTCTTCTTCAGTCTGTCCTTCCCTAAAGAAGACTTTTACATGTGGAAACAGTATTTATTGTGTGTTTAATCAACACCTAACACCACTCAACCCCGTTTAGTGCAAAGTTAAGTAACTTAAAGTTATCTTAATTGTGTCTGCGAGAATCCTCACTATGTTCTAAGTGTGCACTAGGCTTAAGTACATATATTATGTGTCTTTTTATTTGACTGCATATATTATGTGTTTTCCCCTAGTGGATTTGCCACATTTCACCCACACAGACTTCACAGGGAAGGCATTCATTTTCAGCCATATCAAGTATCCTGCTTACTTCATATGCTAATTGTTTTTATGTTAATTTGGAACAGAGCTCTATCTGGCTTGAGAGCTCTTTGAGCTAAATGGTCTTGTAAATTTTAATTCGGGGATAGGCATGTTTTACAGAGTACAGAGCATGGCTTTTAGGAAGTAATTGTTCTCAAGCCCACTTTGATCTTGATTTACCTCTCTTTCTGTCTCAGCCTCAGATCCACATTTCCAGGTGTTGTGCTGGTTTGTTTAGCTTGTAATCAAATCATATTGCCTGTGCCTAGAAAGAAAGGCAAAATGGCCCAGAGCTGTGTATGTGGGTGAGAGAAATGCACACACACACACACACACACACACACACACACACACACATACATACACACACTCCATCTCTCTGATGACCCTCCTACATTCCCTTTCTGTCTTCCCTTCCCTTTTCCTCCCTTCCCTTCCCTTTCCTGCCCTGCCCTGCCTTCTTTCTTCTTTCTTCCTTTCTCAGGGCCTTGCACTTGCTCAGCTTACTTGCTTGTCTGGAACTCTAATACCTGAAATAGGTTTTTGCTGGTTATTGTGGAGATGCCCAGGCAGGCTTTGAACCACAATCCTCTGGATCTCATCCTCTTGCATAGGTAGGATTACAAGCATGAGCTATCCTGGCCCACACCTGGCTCCTTTTATTTTTGTTTTTTTAAGGCAAGTTTCTCACAGGCTAATGTCCTGTCCCCAGCCCTCCTGCCTCCACTGGCACTATAGGCATGTGTCACCCAATTCTTAAAGTGAATAAAGGAAAAGGTTAAATCATGATTTGCGCATATATAAAAATAAACATGTGCTAAAATTTGTGACTTTACTGAAATGATATGAGGGCCCCGAATTTAGGAGTCCAGAGGGAAAGTCAGAATGCACCCATTTATCTGAAATAAAGGAAATGAATTGTAAATTAAAGCAAAATCTGGTTTTTCCACACGTTGAAGTCAAAGCTCTGTTGTCAGTAGCAATGTGTATGCCTATTTACCTTCACTCAAAGACAAATTCTATACCTACTTGATCCGATGCATGTTTTCCAATTAAAATGTTCATTATTTATAGGCATGGAGAATGTCCAATCATATCTGGAATCCAAAATAAGTTAATACATGAGGGGACAGGTATGTAAGCTTTGCACTGATACTCTAGGCTGTGGGCTAGTATTGGTCATTTTGTATGGCCCATATGTCAGGAAAAAAAGATTCCCCATTCCTGTGAGGGAGTCTGTTTTCCTTCCTTTTCATTCATTTGTTCAGTCAACACAGGTTATAAAATAGCTACATTATCTGGCAAAAAATAACTACAAAATAAATCAAGTAAATATATCCTGCTTCAATACTACAGTTAATATGCGTACTTCTGATTTTATTGTAACTGCCTTTCTGCTTGAGTCTTTAAGTCATCATTCCTTAAATGGTCTTCCACCATTTGCAGGCACATTCTGTTATTCTGTTCTGCCATCTAGTGGCAGAAGACAGTCATTTGTCTAGGTCTTTTTGTTTTTTGTTGTTTTTTTTAGTCTGTAGTCATACCTGGAAAAACATGCATAACCTATGAGGTGATGTTGTTTATGCCTGCTTGTTTGAGGAGCGTTTTATCCAGAGGGGGGAAGAGGGCATGTTTTGAAAGTACCCTGGAAACTTTTAAAAATCTGCTGTGTCGAGATGCAATAAGCTGTACAATAAATAAGGGGGGCGGGGGGAAGATGCAATAAACTGTATCCATTTAAAATTAAAACTTAATTGATCATTTGATGCCATAAAATGCTTGTCAAATCAACATACAGAGCATATCCATCCTAAAACATTCTTCAGGTTCCTTTTATTTTTGTAAGTTAGTACAGCAGCTTACCATGTAGCCGAGGTTTGCCTGGAACTCACAATGCTCAACTTCCTGAGTGCTAGGATTACAAGCACACACCAACACACCAGCCTCCTTGTGTTCCTTTGCAGTTCATTCTTCATTAGTTTTATTTTTCTTCAGCAGTATAGGGTAGTTGGAACTTTTTTATATTTTATATAATTTTGAGATTATGTCATACATACCATCTTATTTGTGTTATTTTTGATCATGTATTTTATTTTATTTTATTTTATTTTTTATCTCTTTTTGGGGGGCCGGTCCTGGGCCTTGGACTCAGGGCCTGAGCACTGTCCCTGGCTTCTTTTTGCTCAAGACTAGCACTCTGCCACTTGAGCCACAGCACCAGTTCTGGCCTTTTCTATATATGTGGTGTTGAGGAATTGAGCCCAGGTCTTCATGTATAGGAGGCAAGCACTTTTGCCACTAGGCTATATTCCTAGCCCTAATCACGTATTTTAAGTAGTGTGATGTGTCCATACTCTTATCTTTTGAACTTTGGATACTATATCTTTATATGAATAGACCATACTTTACCTGTTGATGAACCTTCAGATTGCTTCCAGGTCTTGGCTTCTGTGATTATGATTGTTATGAACATTTGTGTACCAGCCATTTATAGACATAAATTTTCATATTCTTGGGTAGACATATAACAGTGGAGTGACTTAGTTATATAGTAGATTTTCTTAATTTTTACCTATGTGGAAAGCCATTTTTCCAAAAATGGATAAACCATTTGATGTTCCCTTCAGTGCTGTGTAGTGTTCCACTGGCCCACACTTGTCAACACTGGGTCTCTACAACCATACCGTGTATGCTGTATCACTATGGTTTAAAATTTCATTTCTCTGGTAACTAATGGTATTGAGTGTTTAAAAAAAACTGCTTTGGATCAGTTCTTCATTTTCTGTGAAAAGGCTTTCAGATCTTTTGCCTATTTTAAATTAGAATATCTTTTTATTGAATTGCAAAAAATGTTTTTGTTTTTGTTTTTTTTTTGGCCAGTCCTGGGCCTTGGACTCAGGGCCTGAGCACTGTCCCTGGCTTCTTCCCGCTCAAGGCTAGCACTCTGCCACTTGAGCCACAGCACCGCTTCTGGCCATTTTCTGTATATGTGGTGCTGGGGAATCAAACCTAGGGCCTCGTGTATCCGAGGCAGGCACTCTTGCCACTAGGCTATATCCCCAGCCCGCAAAAAATGTTTATATATAGGTGTTTGTAAGTATTTTGTGGCCCAACTGAAAATATATGGGATACAGAGCCAGGGATGTCAGACTGGGGCCCTATCTGAAAAATAAGCTAAAAACAAGCAAACAACAACAAAAAATACTAGAGGCAGAGCTCAAGTGGTAAAGTCAGTGGCTGGAAAACACGGGACTCCTGACTTCAATCCCTAGTACAACTGGAGGGTTGGAGAGGCGATGATTTAGAATTATTTCCACTGAATGATATCTTAATAGATTTTTAAGTTAGGCAATGACAGCCATTAGCTTTTCTTGTGTGCATCCCTTTATGATAGTGAAGTTAGAGGACAGGATGGAGATTAGTCTCATGTGAAGAAAAGCAGAGACAGAAACAGATTTAAAGCAAAACACTGTACATTTCAAGTTCTTGCTTTTGGTTATCTTTGAACCTTAGGGTGCATCTCTCCCTATCTCATGATGACATGTAGTATCTACTAAATCCCTTTTACCTAAACTGTTTATAATGGAGATTGTGTCCACAGATACTTCTGCAACTTCCAGGGTACCTGATGTGCACGAGGCTCTTCCCCATACGCAAGCTGAGGCAGGCCTGTGCTTTCCGCCCAGGCCACAGTGCTGCCCTGAGAAATCAGAGATGGCCAAAGCAGCCAAACTCGATCATGCAAACAAAAGAAACTCAGAGAAAAAGACTCAAGAAAGAAAGACTGTTACAGTTTATAAACAAAACAAGACAAGAAGTGTGGGAAATGCTAAAGCTAGGAATGAAACAATACGAATGTCATCACTGTGGATTTTGAAATGTATGCATGTAGGTATGCATGTGTGTAGATACATACACATTTAAGTATGTGTGTACATGATATATATGTAGCCTGCTCTCATTCTCTATTATTATTACTAATTACTATTTTGGGAGTTGTGGCCCCGGATTATTTGTATAAGGCTTTCATTCATAGATTATGGTTTATAGATGTCAACAGCCTTGATTTCCCCAGCTTCGGCCCTTAATTTGGGAATAACTTTTTCCATACCTGTCCCATCCCATCTGCCTGCATCTGGTCTTATCAACCAAGTCCTGGTGAGACTTGGTTTAAACTTTAATATACTATCCTCCTAAGATCATGGGTCATTTTCATTCTTCCAAACTTGTAATATTCCAGCAGGTTTGAAGTAAACATTTTGAAGAGTTAGTAAGCTTCTTATCTTTGCCAGGCTCGCCACCTTGTGGTCAATCTGTAGAACTGCATCCTTTAGCTTCAAGCTAAAGTTTAAGCTGCGTTGGTTTTCGTGGTTGTTTTATATCAGTAATAAAACTATGTCTACTTCACAGAAGTCACCTCACATAGTTATCTTGGCCCACAAATTATGTAAACCTTATAATGTTCCTTTATACATACAGGGCTCACACCCAATGTTCCATAGGATTCCAGGTTTGTTTCATTCCCTGGTACTGGCTTTTCTGGGAGAAGTAGGGACTACGGCAATCATTTCCATCTTTCTGAATATGAGTATATTTTCACTTTGTGGGGAGTCTTGTGAAACTTTACCAATCAATTGGTTTCCCTGGGTTGCTTTAACAAACTAGGTGGCTTAAACAACAAAAATGCATTTCCTCATAGCTTGTGGGAGGACTAAAAGCTTGAGATGGATGGATTCCTCCTGAGAGGTAATCAGGAATCTATGGCAGAACTCTCCCATTTCTTCCAGTGGTTTCCTGGCAATTTTTTGTGTTCTTTGTCTTGCAATGCTCTACTCCAATTTCTGCCTTTGCCAACACACAACATTGTCCTGGTGTGTGCATGTGTCCACATTTTCCTTCCAATTTCCTCATCTAAAAACATCAGAGTACTGGGAGTCAGAATTTCAACATCTGCAACCCACCTCCACTTCATTGCAGCCATAGTTTTTTCACAAGTATTTACTGCTTCCCCCTGGGTATTCCTCTCCTGGGGCTGGCTGTGAAATCTTCTTGGCCAATAAAGCATGAAAAAAGGACATGTGTATCCAAGCAGAAACTTTTAAGAGCTCTCTCTCTCTCTCTCTCTCTCTCTCTCTCTCTCTCTCTCTCTCTCTCTTATCATAGTCTTCCAGATAGAGACAATGACATTGAGCACAACAGCAATTGAACTTCAGTACAAGTACTATCTGGACAAGAAGGAAATCTAACATTTTTGTTATTGCACCATAATTTATGCTGAATGACAAAAATACCTAACTTAATCTGAGTAATACCAAAAATTCCCTCCTAATAGGAATGGGTATTCTTCATCCATTCACCCAGAATGTTTGTGGAAATTTTACTATGTCTAGGCATGGTATTACATGTTGATTACTGCAATGATGTGAACTTGGCCACAGACCCCAGAAATCCACTCAACTACCAACTGGGCTAGGTCACAGCACCCAAATATTGTCTCAAATGCCAACCTAGATATTGCTGTGAAGGTGTTTTTAGAAGAGATTGAAAGTTAAGTGAGGAAACTTTGAGGAAAGTGCATTGTTCTCCACAATGTGGATGGCATCATTTAGTTGACAACCTTAGGTAGAGCCCCACTTCCCCAGAAGAGAATTCTGCCTTCAGACTCGAGTTGCAACTTCAGCCCTTTCCTGAGTCTGCAACGTGCAGATTTCAGAGTTCCCTGCCTCAAAATGGCATGAGCTGCTTTCTTAAAAGGAAATCTTAGTCAGGTGTCAGTAATCCTAGCTATTCAGGAGGCTGATATCTGAGGATCACAGTTCAAAGCCAGCCCAGGCACAAAAGTCCATAAGACTCTTATCTCCAACAACAACAACAAAAAAGCTGGAAGTGCTACTGTGGCTCAACTGGTAGAGCACAAAGAAGAGGCGCAGGGACAGCACCTAGGCCTGAGTTCGATGCCCAAGACTGGCAAAAAAAAAAAAAAAGATAATCTCTCACACATCCTGTTGGTTCTGAATTTCTTGAGAACCTAACACTGACACACACACACACACACACATACACACACACACACACACACACACCAGTAAGCAAGCTGTCAGAGCAGCTAGGAATTTTTTTTAAAGTACTATATACAAGGAATGCTAAAAAGAAATGCTGTAGTCTAGTGGGAGCATAAGGGATGAAACCTGGCCTATGTAACTTTTAAGTGCAATTGTATTTGGTACATAAATTATCTACTGTACATTGTGCTGACTTGTATACAAATCTATACTTTGATTGGTGGCTAATCCCTTGACATTATTTCAGTGCTATTAGACATTTGTTAAAATGCCTTTTTCTCTATCATGTGGGAGGTTTTGTCTTATAAAAGCAGTCTGTAGAGTAACATCAGGTTGAGGTGGGACTTAATCACATGTCATTGTAGAAGGCACTTTAACCTCTGGAGATTTTGCATGTGATTTACAACAGGAGTTTCAAAGATTAAAAATAGAGAAAGGCATTTTTAGTCCCATTATTGGGAATAGAATGAGAACAATGGTGTATTTAATAACCATTATCATTATCTTCCAGATTGAATTCAAATTACTTTAATACTCTATTACAAAAGTCTGCATAAAACCTGTCAATCATTTTTCTTATTTTCACCAGCTTGTTAGTGATGAGCTCAAAGCTATTTCAAGACTTTTGAGAAATTAGTATAGATGTAACTTTAGAACTTAAAGAACTAAAATATTGTACACTGTATGACAATCTTAACTTCTAATATTTTTTCTACCACAGTCTTTAGCTTGCTTCATGTGGCTAGACCTGATCTAAATGACTGGTCTATATTCTAGTAGTAGGTTAGCAAGTCTTATACAATGAAACTTAGGAGAGGATGGTAGTTCTAAATGTAGCCTGGAGAGTGAGAATATGAGATCAGATCTGAGGCTGAGCCCATTTAGGTTTGAATCTGTGAAAAGTTGTGTAATCTTAATCCTCCCAATAGCTCACTGCCATCATAGGGGGAATGAGGGCTTAGAGCTGTTGGAAATAACTAACCAGGGTAATTAAGACATATACTCTACTCTGTAATGTTAACTATTACTGGTTGGAACCCTGTATCCAATGGCTTTTAAATCACCTGATGAGTTCCTCTCACATGCCCTACCAGGAGCTCACTTACAAAAGATTGAGTGTGTTCATCAAATGATCTTCAGAGGATTGGTCACCATACATCTTAAACTGACTGTTTTGTTGGTGTTATTGTGTTGTTTTTATTATATTTCAGTCCTTTAACTTAGCTTTCTAGGGTGCTAGTTTTGTCTTTAGACAAGAATGTGATCTTAAGGTTCATAAGAAAGAGCCAGGCATAGTAACTCACACCTGTAATCCTAGCTACTCTACAGGCCCAAATCTGAGGATTCTGTTTTGAAACCAACATAGTCAGAAAAGTACATGAAACTCTTACTCCAATTAATCAGCAAAAACTGGAAATAGAGTTGTGACTCAAGTGGTAGAACACCCACCTGAGCATAAAAAAAAAAAAGCAAGAGACAGAGTAAGGACCTGAGTTCAAGCTCCAACACTAGCACAATAAATAAACTTTAAAAATTGAAGAAAAAAAAAAAAGGCATTCCTTGGATTGGGAGGAGATGGATCTCCCTCAATATTTTGTATTGGATTCTAGAACTTCTCTCTATTTCATAGGAATTCAATAGAATTATTTAATAGATAAAATCTATTCATTAATAGATAATAATAGGTAATTTATCGTACTCTTCAATGGTGATGATGGAAAATGGAAGAGTGACTTTTGATTAACTGACCTTTCCAAAGTTTTGATTGAAAAACTAAAATGACTCTTTCAATATTTATATCTTTCAGAAAATGGCCTTGAAATTCAAAAATACAAAACGAATCGAAGGAATTGATAGCAATGTGTGGTAAGTGTCTTAAAACCAATGGTAGTAATTTGGTGACATTTTTCTTTCATATTTTTATATCCTTAATTGAACAATTTTAGCCTCACCCATAGTTCAAAAGTGAAACCATTCATTTGATTCATCAATTAAAATGAAATTGAACCCCTCTGTACTTCAGTTTGACAATAAAGAATAAAAAGAAATTGAAGGAAGTTAGCCAGCCACACATGAATTTGTTCATATAGCAAATATGCCAAGATGCTAGGCACTGGACATAACAGCAGAGAGGAAAAAGAAATCTGGTTTGTGTGGCTTAACACTTTCTTCTTTGTTAATTTTTATTTTCTTTCTAAGCTATGTCTTTGCCTCTTTTTCTTCTCTTTCCTTCCTTCTCTCCTTCCTTTGTTCTTTCCTTGCTTCCTCCCTCCCTCCCTCCCACATTCTTCTTTTTGAGACAGGATCTCCAGCATGCACCCTCTATCCTACTAAATTTTTCTTACTAGTAATCTTCTCTCGTAGCTAATAAGAGAACTAAGCAATAGTTGGGAATGATTGAGAAAATGTGTATATGGTTAAATATAGCATGGAATTGAGGTTTTGTTTTGTTGTCCTTTTGTTTTGTTTTGGTTTCGTTTTGGGTTTTTTTTTTTTTGCCAGTCCCGGGGCTTGAACTCAGGTCCTGAGCACTATCCCTGCCTTCTTTTTTCTCAAGGCTAGCACTCTATCTCTTGAGCCACAGTGCTACTCCTGTATTTTTCTGTTTATGTGGTGCTGAGGAATCGAACCCAGGGCTTCATGCATGCTAGACACTCTACCACTAAGCCACATTCCCGGCCTGGAATTAAGGTTCTTAAAGAATATTATAAGGTTCATTAATTTAGTCTTCATTTTACTATTTACACAAGGTATATTTACCTTGTAGGTAATGATTTTTGTTGTTGAGAACTCTTGTTTTTGTTTCTTGGATCTGTGTGTGTGTATATGTGTCTTTGTGTGTGTGTGTGTGTGTGTGTGTGTGTGTGTATGTGTTGGTTCTAGAGTTTGAATTCAAGGCCTGGGCACTGTCCTTGAGCATTTTTACTCACAGCTAGTACCCTACCACTTGAGCTACAGTTCTACTTCTGCCTTTTTGGTGGTTAATTGGAGGTAAGAATTTCACTGACTTTCCTGCACAGGATGTCTTTGAACTGTAATCCTTATATCTCAGCCTCCTAAGTAACTAAGATTACAGGCATGAACCACCAGTGCTCAGCTATTTTTGTTTTGTTTTGTTAATCTGCAAAACTAAGTTATGTTTTTCTACTGTGTAGTAAGACCATAATCTATGCCAAACAAAGTTTGTAATTAACATATACTTACTAATATCAGTATTGTTTTTCTTACTCTTAGGACTGAATTTACCAAGTTGGCGGCAGATCCCTCTGTGGTGAATCTTGGCCAAGGGCTTCCAGATATATCGCCTCCTTCATATGTGAAAGAAGAATTATCAAAAGTTGCATTAGTCGATAGCCTGAATCAATACACAAGAGGCTTTGTGAGTATCTCAGGATGTGCAGGCACGTGTGTATATTTCATATCATGTTGTCTCTATGTGAACTTATAGTTAACTTCTGGTAAACCCAGAATTCCTCTCTTTGACCTTACCTTTCTAGGGTGAACTTCCATAACTTCTAGTCGTTTGAACCATTATTTACTACTGTTCCAAAGTGAGGGCTGGGAATATGGCCTAGTGGCAAGAGTGCTTGCCTCGTATACATGAAGCCCTAGGTTCGATTCCCCAGCACCATATATATAGAAAACGGCCAGAAGTGGCGCTGTGGCTCAAGTGGTAGAGTGCTAGCCTTGAGCAAAATGAAGCCAGGGACAGAGCTCAGGCCCTGAGTTTAAGGCCCAGGACTGGCAAAACTCAAAACAAAAACCAAAACTGCGTTGCCCAAGTATCCAAGGGTGACTAGGTTTCTATGTGGTTCTAAGAGATTCACTGGTCCATCCTGGATGAATTATTTCACCGACCCACCCAGTGATGTTGGAATGACTCAAGTTCATTCTATACAGAACAAGCACTTAGAAATTATGTATTCTCAGACCTTTTACTTAGGAGAGTTTTTATCATTAGCAAATCTTCATAACAATTCTTGTAGGAGCCTCTCTAACAGTAGGGAAAGTTGTTGGGTTTTTTTTTAATGTGCTGCTACTGGGTACTGGTGGTTTACATCTGTAATCCTAACTGCTCAAGAGGCTGAGATCTGAGGATTGCAATTTGAAGCCAGCCCAGGCAGTAAAATCTGAGACTCTTATCTCCAGTTAACCACCAAAAAGCTGGAAGTGGAGTTGTGGCTCAAGTAATAGAGCACTAATTCTGCGGGGGTGGGGGAAGGGACTCAGGAGCAGTGCCTAGTCCCAGAGTTCAAGCCCCTAAACCAGCAGTATTACTATTTAAAAAAAAATACAAAGCTAGGGTTCACAGCTATAATTCCCATTACTTGAGAGGTGGAAATTCTGGCCCAGTCAAAAAGTTAGTAAGGCACTAGCTCAAAGAATCTCTAACATAGAACCATTTCTGAACTATCAAAGAACTATCTGAACAGCTAAGAACTATCTCTGATATAGTGGTGGTCGCCTATAATCCCAGCCACAGGGAGACAGAGATAGGAGGCACCTGCTCTGAGGCTAGCCTCAAGCAAAAAATATACCACCCTATCTGAAAAATAACTAGCATTAAAAGGGCTGGAAATATGGCTTCAAGTGGTAGACGGAAGACCCTGATTCGAACCATCCTACTCTAAAAAAGAAAAACTCCGGGCTGGGAATGTGGCTTAGTGATAGAGTGCTTGCCTAGCATGCATGAAGCCCTGGGTTTGATTCCTCAGCACCACACAAACAGAAAAAAGCCAGAAGTGGCACTGTGGCTCAAGAGTGGTAGAGTGCTAGCCTTGAGCAAAAAGAACTCAGTGCTTAAGCCCTGAGTGCAAGCCCAAGGACTGGCAAAAAAAAAAAAAAGAAGAAGAAGAGGAAGAAGAAGAAGAAGAAGAAGAAGAAGAAGAAGAAGAAGAAGAAGAAGAAGAAGAAGAAGAAGAAGAAGAAAAACTCTATACATTAATCCCAAATTTTAACAATTCTTAACATTTCAGAGTCATAGCACTTCAACAATGTTGGTTCTATCAGCAAATTCAAGCTTTTGTTTTTCTTGTTAATCCAACAGGGTCATCCCTCACTTGTAAAAGCTCTGTCCTGCCTCTACGAAAAGTGTTATCAGAAGCAAATTGATCCAAATAAAGAAATCCTTGTGACAGTAGGAGCATATGGATCTCTCTTTAATGCCATCCAAGGGCTGGTTGATGAGGGAGATGAAGTAAGCATACTAACATTATTGTAATATCTGTATTATCATCATTTACTGTCCTTTGAATGTTTTACTTATTTTTGTGTTCTTTCCTTTCTCTGTTTTAAATTATTCCTGAAGTCTATCATATATACAGTAAAGCCAAAATGTAGAAGTGGATAAACTTCTATGTAACTAAAACGGGTGAAGATAGTGTGCGTTTCTAGCAGTCCAAGTTATTCCCCCAGAAGTTGCCAGTCTTCCACTTTCTAACCCCACCAGCTGGACCTTGCTGCTCTTATACTTGGTATAAGTGGGGCCACCACTCTTGGGTTTGGCTTCTGTCATTTGTCATGAGATCTGGGAGATGCATTTGTTTGGTTACTTTTTGTTCTTTTCATTTTTCCAGCCTGCTGAGAAAAGGGCAAATGTAATAGACTAACAATAAGGAAGAAAAAGAATTCTTTGTTTTTGTTGCTAAAATAACCCTTAATCTCGATCAACAAGTATTGGGTCAGTGTTGCTCTGTGTCCAGTGAAATGTGAACAGTGGAGTGTGAGGATATATAACAGTAACATCAAATCATTTCAGCCATTTTGTACTATGATGTATGACCAACTCTTAATACCTGTCTCCATTGTCGTTATACCTCCACTTTAATATTTCTTGACCTTGTTCATTTATTCAAAAATCACCAAGGATCTACTTTATGATATTAGGTGCCTCTAGAGAAAAAGATACTTTAAAAAGATAGCTTTAATGCAGGAGAAGAGCTAGACTAGCAGATGAATTAAGAGGAATGTTATGTGTAATCAGTCATGGAGAATGTACAATTCATGATGATGACCAAAGGAATCAACTTAGCTAACAGTACCGGAGAGCTCTAGAAAATAGTTCCTGCTGAGTCAGAACCATGAATATTTCTCCTGATCTGTCCTGTTCCCTCAGCCCTCCCAGAGCTCTCTTCACTGTAGCATTTCTTCAGAAAGCAGTATCTTGTGCTCAGTATATTATTTTTACATCTGCAATTCCCACAATCATGCCAGACAATAGCCTATTTAAAGACCCAAGTTAAGAAATTCAGTCATACTTCCATGCGTAGCCGCTTAATCCTGACACTCTACTAATGGAAGGTGTTGTGTCATATACCCAAGATACTATTCTTTTATTGGTTTCTCCTTTGTGCTCTGTTGGACTATCCTAAGGTACAGCCCTTGGTTTTCTTGTCTCTAATCAGTCTTCCTTGATCACTTTAGCTAATTTTTCTTTTTTCTGGTACTGGGGGTTGAACTCAGAGCCTCTCGCTCTTACTTGGCTTTTTCATTCAAGGCTGGCCCTCTATCACACCTCTTCTGGCTTTTTGCTGGTTAATTGGCAATAAGAGCCTCATGGACTTTTCTGCTGTGGTTGGCTTTGAACCACAATCCTTAGATCTCACCCTCCTAGGATTACAGATGTAAGCCACTGGTGCTTTTTCTATATATGTTTGTGTGTATGTGTGTATCCACTAAAATGTCTATACTCTCCTTTCTGCAACTACTTAGTAAAATAAAAATTAAGAAAATGTCTATATCCTTTAGAGATAGCAATTATATGAATGTTTCCAATGAACAAGTTAAAAATAGAGAACTATACACTCAAAAAAACAGCACTGTTACAAGGAAATTGTAAAATTCAGTAGACTCAGCCATTTAAATCATAAATGTTAAGACTAGAAATAGCATAAACCTTTCATGAAATGTTCTACGTTTAAAAAAGTAGGAAGACCCAAGTGTCAGTAGCTGACACCTATAATTCTAGCTACTCAGAAGGATGAGATCTAAGAATCATGATTCAAAGCCAGCCCAGGAAGACAAATCAGAGAGACACTTATCTACAATTAATTAACAAGGAGCCAAAAGTGGAGGTGTGGCCAAAGTGGTAAAATGTCAGGTGTGAGTAGAGGAAAAGCCTAGTGAGAACATGAGGCCCTGATTCAAGCCTCAGTACTGGCACACGTGAAAAAGTAAAAAGAATGATTGTTTCTTTTATGATAGTTATAAGTTGTCCAAACTCTCCTTTTAGAAATGAAAAAAAAGTTAGGAATGCTAGATCAAGCTGATAGGTTGAAGATAGGCTAGTGACTGGACTGAGCACGCTCTTGAAAGCCCAGAAAGAGTGACAGAGAGAAAGAGGAGCAAAAAGACAGAAGATCCTCCAGACAACATGGGAAAAAGACAGGCTCCAGATATTAGGTAACTAGAGGGAAATTGTGAATATCAGACATGAGCAATCACATCCAGACTGGGCTTCCTGCATCCAGTCCCTATTATATGATGCTCTTGAAAAGAAAATATTTTTGCTCTCAAGATAAATAATTTGTATAAACTATCACTGAGTCAGGGAGCACAGTGGCATTCGCTTTCCTTTCAGACCTGTTCCACTCATTATCTACTATATCATTTATATCCTGTATTATATTTACTAACTTGAAATATAAGGAAATTCTTCATGGCTTTGAATAAGACATCCTTTTGAGAATATGATTAGAGATATGGCCCCTTTTCCTAGATAAATCTCCCTGTGCACATATCATTTCGAGTGCTCCACTGCAAGCTGATCCTCCAAAGATACCAGGGACTCCAACTTAGAATCCCAGGACAAGTTTATACCCAGAGTTTTTAATACTCACACATTAACTCCATGAAGGCCAGGCCTTCCCTTTTCAACATGTATTTCACATGTGCAAGGTATACAGTATTCATGAAACATGCTGATGATTGATGATTGTATTTTTCTTTGTTTTAATTTCAGGTCATAATAATGGTGCCTTACTATGACTGCTATGAGCCCATGATAAAGATGGCAGGAGCCACTCCTGTGTTTATTCCCCTGAGATCTGTAAGTTTGCTATTCATATGCTTGGAGGATTTTTTTTTTAGTATCAGTTACTTTGATGAAGTTTGTGAGTCTTAGAATTAATGCACTAAGATGAACCACAGAACCTTCTATTAGCCTTGCTGTCTCACATGTTAACCACTTGTAGCTGGATCCAGGAAAGGAAGAGAAGTGCTTTAACAGCTACTATGTTGACAGGGTCCATTTTTCCATTCAACAGGTATAAGTGTGAGACTTAAGTCCTCAGGAATTCTCACATTAGAACTAATGTTCTTTCTTCTCACTGTCTTTGCCAGTCATTCATTTAGTTACTTTTGCCATGCCTATCTCTGATTTTTTTCCTTATTAGGTAACTTCTATGTAAGCCAGCAAACATTAATTACTTTGTTTAAATCACATCTTCATTCTTTGTGCTTAGAAACCTGTTGCTGGAAAGAAATGGTCTAGTTCTGATTGGACCTTAGATCCTCAAGAACTGGAAAGTAAATTTAATTCGAAAACCAAAGCCATTATACTCAATACTCCACATAATCCCCTTGGCAAGGTAAGCAAATCTCTTACCTCTTTATACCGTCTTTGTCTTACTGTTTTCTCCTATATTGACTAGTAATCGGTTGTGTTCTTTCCTTGAATATGTATAGGTGTATACCAGAGAGGAGCTCCAACTAATTGCGGACCTTTGTATCAAATATGACACACTGTGCATCAGTGACGAGGTTTATGAGTGGCTGGTATATACAGGAAACAAGCACATAAAAATAGGTACTCATTATTACTCTGTCCACACATCTAAATGTGCTTGGCACATGAATATCAACTGATTAGACAAGACCCCAGGCAGTTTTAAAACAGTCTTTGTAATGAGTATCTGCCTGCATGAACATCTAAAATTGGATGAGTGGTGTTGACTGAGTTAAAGAATCATTTGAAGGACAAGTAGTACACATTTAGAAGAGATACTGAATTGCGCTATAAACTGTGATCCCAGCAGAGGAATTCCTTTGCCTATATTTATGGCTTCTTACCCCAAATCCTGCCATCCTTTGAGATATAAGGCCCTAGGTATGTCACTTTTCCTGACAGGTTCGGGACTGTTGGTACTGAGCAAGTTGCCAAAATGCTAAGGCAACAGAAAAGAAATAGTAGGGACAGTAGGTAACACTGGGTCTTTGCCTGGGATTTTTGCCATTGTTTATGGGTTATCTCGCACATCAGTGTCTTCTGGAGTGGCCCACACTTTGCACTCCCATTCTGAAACTCTTGGGGATTTTTTTTTTTCCTAACAAGAACCTGACAATTAGAAATTAATATCATAATTTGTTTTCATAATCCTTAACATTCACTGTCAGATAAATGATAGCCATCACCCCCACACTTAAGAAAACTGTGGAAGAAAATTTCCTCTATCTCAGGTTCCATTTAAAAATTACTCCAGGAAGTAGCGCTGTGGCTCAAGTGGTGGTAGAGTGCTAGCACTGAGCTGAAGAGCTCAGGTACAGCAGCAGGACCAGAGTTTAAGCACCACAACCAACATTAACAACAAAAAAATTACTCCAACATGATAAATTAATTTCTATGTAGCAATATGTATTCCAAAAGATTATTATGATTATTTTAAGTGATCACAAAATTTATTGTTTCAATGTATGAATTACAAACTCTCCAAAGTTGCGTATAATTATTTGCTAAAGATTTGGAAGACGTATTTTAACTGAACTATTTTTAGCTATTATAACATCCCATTAAGTGAAAACAAGCATTAAAAAACCCAAAATACAGTTTACTAGATAATAATTTAGATGAGTTAGTCTGTTAGCATTAAAAGAAAGTCTGTCAGCTGAGCACCTGTGGCTCATGCCTGAAATCCTAACTACTCAGAAGGTTGAGATCTGAGGATCACAGTTTGAAGTCAGCCTGGGCAGGAAAGATTGTGAAGCTCTTATTTCCAATTAACCACCAAAATCCAGAAGTGGAATTTTGGCTCAAATAGAGTGCCAGGCTTGAGTGGAAAATGGTAAGCAACAGAGGCCAGGCCTTGAGTCTAAGCTCCAGTACTGGTGCAAACAGGAAAAAGTCTCTCAACTACAATGGTCTATTAGTGAAAGACACAAAAGGCCAGCTCCTCAATTTGCAAAGCTGGGTGACCCTTTTCTAATGTTAATGCAATGAAACTATAGATCTAGCCACATATCCTGAAGTTAGTGGCCTGTTCATGTTGCCAGCCGAACAACACCATGCTGCACTCTCCCGTCTGTCATTGCTCTCCTTTCCATCTGATTTCTACTGAAATCTCAGTCACCTGTGAATAATCATTAGCGCTGCTGGGGCATAACTGTCATAGCTGAAAACTACAAAAGCCAATTGCTTTCTAGATGTCACTGCAACTTAAAATATAATGGTTGTAGTTTTTCTAAAATCATCAGAACTAAAAAGTTTTTCTTAGGGTTTGTTTTTTTTGTTTTATTTTTCTGGCTGGTTGCCTTGGGTTTTGCGTGCAAATGACCTTCACATGCATAGTTCTCTGTGATCATCTCTTGTGCTTTTCTGTCTCCATGATTGAAAGAACATACCCATTTTCCATATTTTAACATTATCTAAGGTTGTTTTTTAATGAAATGTTCCTCTTGGATCAGATTCTTAATTCAAATTATATTTCATTTTCAACCAGATCATATTTAGTTTATATGAAACTTATATTTCCTAAAATGATATTTCAGTCGACAAAAGAAAACTTTCTCTCCTTGCCCATCTATCTACTAATACATGGTTATTTGTCAAATTAGTAAGCTATTGTAAGCTATTCTGCTTATTTTGGGGGGGGGGGAGGGAAGGCATCTACTTTTATATGGCTAAAATTAGTCACTGACAAATCACTTAGCTCTTCATTTAAGTACTATGATTAGATTTGACATTTTGTTGAGTGACACCTGTGTTTGATGTTTAATTTGTGGTACAGGGTGAAAACATGCAAGAACTGCATTAGTTCCTCAGGGTAATTCTACTTTCAAGACTTTGTTTCTAAGTGCCGTTTTCCTGATAGACCTTGTTGATTCAGGGTATATATCATTATTTTAATATATTCCTCATTGTTCACCATTCAGACTTGGGTTAGATGGAAAAGAGGAGCAGATGCCATGTTCCTTTGTGAAAAAGGACACATCTCAAAACTAAAAAGGATGTAATAACATCAAATAATGTTCTTCTTTACAAATGATCCTTCTGAATATTTTCATTTATCTTTTCTGTTTTTGTTGTGTTCCACAGAGAATGCAAGTCTAACCTTTATAACTTATGTAGTTTTCCTTCAGCTACAAATAATGGTAGGTGTTTACTGTAAACTGAAATTAATTTTGCATCGCTTTAGAACTTTCTTTAGCTGCTTCACAGAGTGGTAGACACTTTACTTCCTATGAGCTTATTATAAGAAAAAAGATGCTCAGACCTGCAGAGGTGAGCATTTATTGTCCCAATTTGGATATGAACACTTGGAACAAAACAAAAGTCCCTGCTATGCCACTGAAAACAAGTTAAAAGATGTGAGATTTTATCTTAAGAACTTTATAACCAGTGTCTCATGCCTATAATCCTAGCTTCTCGGGAGGTTGAGATCTTAGGATTGTCATTCCAAGCCAGCCCCTGGGCAGGGAAGTCCATGAGACCCTTACCTCCAATTAACCACCAAAAGGCTAGAAATGGAGCTGTGGCTCAAGTGGTAGATCACTAGCCTTGAGCAAAAAAGCTCAGGGACAGCATCCAGGCCCAGTTCAAGCCCCAGGACTGGAACCAAAATAAATAAATAAGGAGTAAGAAAGTCAGTATTGGCTGGGCACAGTGACTCAAACCTATAATCATATCAACGTGGGAAACCAAGATCAAGAGATTGAGGTTCAAACCAGCCCAGTGATAAAGTTTCTGAGACTCCATTTCAATCAGTGGCACACACATATCTACCCAGCAACAAAGAGAAGTACAAGTAGAGGATCACAGTGCTGGCTGGTCAGAGCAGAAGGTGAGACTGTATCTAAAAAATAACTAAAGTCAGTAGTGGATATCGATTAAAGAGCACACTGGACATTGACGAAAGTGAACTATACATCTCATGGTTAGAGATGGGAGAGAGGGAACAGACAACACTATGCAAAAGAAAATGTACTTATTACCTGATTAGAACAACAATGAAATGGCCAATGGGCTGGGCATTGGTGGCTGACACCTGTAATCCTGGCAACTCAGGAGAGTGAGATCTGAGGATTTTATGCCAAAACCAGCCCAGGCAGGAAATTCTGTGAGACACTTATCGCCAATGAACCTCCAGAAAACTGGAAGTGGTGCTGTGGTTCAAAGTGGTAGAGCCCTTCCCTTGAGCAGAATTGCTCATGAACAGCGCCCAGGCCCTGAGTTCAAGCCCCATGACTGACAAAACAAACAAACAAAAACAATTAAAGGATTTGGAAAAAAAATGATGTTAAGTGAAGTGTCAACTCCAAAGAGACAACGGATGCATGTGTTCTTATATGGAAGCATGAATTAATTTATAAATGTATACGGGGTGAGTATGCAAGGGAACATTAACTGAAGTATAGTATATTTGGGGAAAATTCAAATTCCTTGGAAAGGCTAACCTACAGCCCAACAAAATAAACACAGGAACCAGGCACTGGAAAGATGGGAGGTAGGGTCAAGGGGAAGGTAGGTGAACAATGACAAAAGGGTATAGTCATAACATAGGATTTTTCAGCTCAGCAAAGTTGTAAACCAAGCACACACTGATTGCTGGGCCACCCCCTCTGGTTTAGCTAATTCAGTAGGTCTGGAGTAAGGCCCTGAGTGCAATTTGCCTTTCTTAGGAATTCCCCAGTGGTATCTTACTAGTGTGGGATCACACTGTAAGAGTCACTGCTCTAGAAAGCATAACTTGTTTAAAAAAAAAACTCAATAAATGAACAGAATAGAAGGAGCTATACAATAGTCAGGACAGCCAAAGCCAGCCCACAGGACAGGCTCCGAGAGCAGCCACTGCTGGAGCTCGGCTCTGGATGCCATTTGAATGCCCAGAGCACTGCCTGCTGGGGCCTCTGCCCCTGCTGCCCCTGGAAGTAATTTTCCCAATCAAAAAAAAATTATTCAATTGATTTTCATATTACTTTTGCACACTACTGAAGTATTTTAAAGTATTGTGACATTTTCAGCTCAGTTTGGGCTTAAAATTCTAGTATCTTAACCTAATACAGCTATAGTACAATTAATATGCTTGTTTTATTTTAATTTCTGTACTTGGGTTATGTTTTTAGATTGTATTACATGTATATTGATTAGAAAACAATTATTTAAGTGTATGTCTTCCACTTTTTTTGTCCCGTTTTAGCCACTTTTCCAGGTATGTGGGAGAGAACAGTAATGATTGGCAGTGCTGGGAAGACTTTCAGTGTGACTGGCTGGAAGGTAAGGAGAGCTGGAAGCTGGTGGTTGCTGAGCATGTGGCTCAGTAGGAAGGCAGGTACTTAACATGTGAGAAGCATTGGGTTTGATGGTCAGCGCCCACCTCACCACAAAAGAGGGGGAAGAAACAAATGGCTTAAAAATGAACACCTGTGTTATCTTTTGCCATGTTACATGTTTCATGTGCATACATGCTCCATTTATACATGCTTTTAATCGTCGGTTACTTCTTGACCTATTCAGCTTTTATGTTGAGCTTCATCCTTCTTAAGACCTGGTAATTCAGGAGTAAGAAACCTTCAATAGTTGTTTTTTTTAATAAGTAATCAACTAATGATACCTTTCCTTTGCAAAGGGTTTTCAGATTATTACTTATTAGTATAAAAGGAGAACATAATAGCTAAATTCTGGCTCTATATGCCAGACTCTAGATGTCTACCTGTGTAAATTCATTTCCTTCTCATAACTATTTTCTAAGGTTAGGTACTGTTTTGCCTGCTTTACAGATTATGGAACTAAAACATAGAAAAATAAAATATCATGCTTGAGATGTCATGACTTTTAAGTTCAAGGCGGCAAGTAGCCTAGCTTCAGAAAGCATTTAACCTCTGTGCCATTTATTACAATAACAATTCATTTGGCTGCAACTTAATTATCTTCCAGCCTCACTTCCACTGAACATGTTGAGATTCTGAGAGTGTTGTGAAGAGGCCTAGAGATTCTGAGTCTATGTGATTTAACTCTGGAGGAATCCTTTTGGCTCTCATACAGAGTGACTTGTGTCTGTAATTCAAACACGCCATGCTGCTACTTCCACCTTCAGAGTATCAGTAGGAGAAAACTATAGTGCACACTTATAACTCCAACACTTCTGAGGCTGAGGCAGGAGGATCAGGAGCCCAAGGTCAGCCTGGGCTACATAGTGTGTGTGAGAGAGAGAGAGAGAGAGAGAGAGAGAGAGAGAGAGAGAGAGAGAGAGAGAGAGAGAGAGAGAGAGAGCAGTTAGTGAATCTTAAGAGAAAAGGCTGAGCTTGCTGACTCCAGTTGGAAACATTGCCCCCCAAAAGAAGAATGTTGAAATGCTTCTGAGTCCACACACTGTCCTGCTTTCATAGTGTGAACATTTCTGAATTGTCTTTATTTAACAATTACATAACTGTGCTCAAGTTTTCTGTGGACTATTAAATTAGGTTGTATTTTTTTAACTACTTTTGTTTTGTTTTTTTTTCTTTTCCCAGCTTGGCTGGTCCATTGGACCTAATCATTTGATAAAGCATTTACAGACAGTACAACAAAACACCGTTTATACTTGTCCAACTCCTTTACAGGTGGGTTTTCTAGCAATTTAGGTTACAGCTTGGTTTATTAGTAACAGGGGGAGTTTTTTATTGTACATTTGAATCGACTTAGTTCATGCTGTCATGTGCTTCTTGAGAGAGTTCTGTAACATATTTGGAAACTTGGAAGAAGACTCTTATCAAGATTGTTTGGTTTGGGGGTTTGGATTGCTTGTTTTATATCAGGTTGTACCTTTGAATATGCATGAATTGTTAGTGGGAAAACCAAGTGCTTCAAAAACTCTCTAGAAGACAATGGCACCACTTAGCAAAATTAGATGTTCTGGGTCTATGAAACAACAAGCTGTCTTTTGAGAATTTACCCTAGATCTATGCTGAGAGATAGTTGGAGTGTGGAGGCTTCACCTAATGAATGGATTCATCCACTGAAAAATGTATAATCTGGGCTGGATATGGTCTAGTGGTAGAGTGCTTGCCTCGTATACATGCCCTGGGTTCAATTCCTCAGCATCACATATATAGAAAAAGCCAGAAGGGGAGCTGTGGCCCAAGAGGTACAGTGCTAGCCTTGAGCAAAAAGAAACCAGGGGCAGTGCTCAAGCCCCGAGTTCAAGCCCCAGGACTGACAAAAAAATTATAATCTGATGGCGCCTTTGAAAAGTGGTAGAAACTAGAAAGGCAGAAGTAACTCTCTGAAATATAGCAGACAACATGCCTGCACTAATGCAGCATACACTTTGTATGGAGCACAAGTAATAAATATTTTAATGTAATATGTCAGATGTTAAAGAGATATAAAGGAGAAAAATAAAGTAGGGAAAATGAGAGGTATATGATGGACATATGATAGGGTAATCTTTGAAAGCCTTGCTAAGAAGATAACATTTGTGCAGCAGCTGGAAGGTTTAGCTCATGTACTTAGCTAGTGAAGACCCTTGTGAATTGAAATAGCAGTTAAGTGCAAAGGTCCATAGTAGATAGTACGGATAACATGTATATATCATTGAATAGCACAGAGGCTGGAATGAGATGATCAGGTGATAAGAGTAGGAGGAGCAAAGGTCAGAAAGTTAGCTAGGAGGCAGATCCAGCTGGGCAAAGTAGGTCACTGTTAGATTGATATAGGAAGTTATGGGAAAGTTTTGATAACAAGAATTGCATGGTCTTCCTTGTGTTATCAATGATATCTTGTTCTTATTAAGTGAAGAAACCTGTACAGAGGTCCAGGAGAGAAATGCCAATGGGCTGAACCAATATGAGGATGACAGAAGTGTTGATGAGTGAGTGGATTCTCGATATATGTTGAAGGTTAAGGCAAAATCTTTGTGGATAGACTGAATACAGGGTTTTAGGGAATAGAGTGGCCTAGAGTAATATTTTAGCTTCAGTGGACATTTATATCTCTGCACTTCAAATTTTTTAGGGCTATGCCTTCAGTATAGTGAATGCCCTAGTTGCTAAGGCAGAGATAGAAGTGAGACTGAAACCACTTTTTCTGAGCCATCCCTTTCTTCATTTCAGCAAGGTGCCCTGTTTGGCCTTCTATTTGAAGACTGACCTCTGGTTTCTTGGTCTTGGGGAACAATATTAATTGTTTTACTGCTAAATTATTTTGCCATAAAGATTTCTCTGTGATCCTGGCCTCTGTTTTCTCTTTCTCATCTGTAGTCATACTGCGTCTCCTGCTATTCATCAGCCACATTGTCTTCTATCAGTTCTTCTGAAAGAATAAATTATACCCTGGTTTTTGCCTTTGATTTGTTTCTGTCTTACCGCTGCCCCCCACTTCCAGTATAATGCTCATTGAAAGATCCAGGCAAACAGGGACAATGCCTATCTTGTTTGCTTTTCTATTTTCATCTCTTATCTGAATGCCAGACTTAACATAGGTATTTGGTATGTATTTATTGAGCAAATAAATTTTTTCCATTAGTTCTCATCATCTCTTGTTTCTAATCAATTACTTGGTAACTAGACCCCTTTGCTTATACCTTAGGTATTCCAAACTCCTGATTATTTCCCTGGCTCTTCTCATTTGCACTGGTACCATTATTTCTTAAGTCATCCCTGTTCGTTGTTTGCCAAGATTCTGCCCTTCTGATTGTGCCATTTTTTTGTTCCTTACAGATGTCGAGATTCTGACTTGTTTAATGTTCCTAACCTGTTACTTTCTGGGACACCTGCATAATCTTTTATGTCTTAGTCCATCCAGGTTGCTGTAACAAAGTACCATATGGATAGCACATAAACAAAAGAAACTTGTTTCTTATTTCCAGTGGCTGTGAAGTCCCAGATCAAGGTTCTAATGGAGTCTTTGTCTCAGGAAAACCTATTTCCTCATGGATATCCACTTTTTCATGGTGGAGCAGAGAGCTATCTATCTTTTACATGAACACTAATAGCATTCCTGGGAACTCTACTGTTCTGAGCTAATTACCTCCCAAATACTCTACCTTCCTAATACCATAACATTGGGGATGAAAGTTTCACCATATGGATTTAAGGAGATTTAATGTCAGGTGCCCTTAATAATATTGACCTTTTTTTTTGGGGGGGGGTGCCCAGTTTTTCTTCTGGCTTCTCTGTCTTACCTGAGGAATGCTGAAAGAGCAACTCATGTGCTCCACACCTTGTAGCCTATTTCACTTAAACTGCCTTCCTGGGTTATAAATGGCTAGAGCAAGAATTTATATTCTGTGGGTACTGAGGGAAGTCATTTCTCTTCTACATGGTGGGTCAGCTTTCATTTCCACCATACCCTGCCTGCTAATGGGGAAAAACTGGCTACTTCACCATTTTTCAAACTTAGATTTAACAAGTCATCCCATTGTTCACCTCAGAAAAAAAAAAACCACAGTATATTTTATTATTAATTAAGCCATCTTTATTTATCAGTTCTTTTTCAGTTTGGATTTTCATGGCTTATTATCAGTTCCTATATTCAATGTAATCATTTACATGGAACTGATTCCTTCATTGTTGTATAGAGTTTAATATAGGTTCACAGGAATCTAACTGTAATTTCTTGAGAGGCCACTTTCCCAGTAATCTTTCATGGTTGACCTATATTTATTATAAATAAATAAACTAGAAAATTAGTAACATCTTATTTCATTTCTTCACTCTTCACTGTTAATGTACAGGAAGCCTTGGCTCAAGCTTTTTGGATTGACATCAAGCGAATGGATGACCCGGAGTGTTACTTTAATTCTTTGCCCAAAGAATTGGAAGTCAAAAGAGATCGGATGGTGCATTTGCTTGAAAGTGTTGGCCTCAAGCCCATAGTTCCCGATGGGGGCTACTTTATCATTGCTGATGTATCTTCACTAGGTTTGTAAAAGTTTTTTATTTTTTCAAATATACAGAAACATACATGTGAAATAGTAGTAGAATTATGTGGAAATATTTGGTGTCAAAGCCTTAGGAGTATTTTCTCTGATACTCTAATAGAAAAGGATGGATTTCCACAATGTCAACCTTTTCTACAATTTCCTTTACTTTAGGACTTTTTCCTGAACTGTGATGGTGGTTAAATGGTTATGGTGTAAGGTATTCTATCAAACAGAATCTGCCATCATTCTGATCTGGTGTATAATTTAAACCTCTGTATGTGAGATAATACATGAAATATCCTTTCTTCACTTGAGTAAAACTTCAGTTTCCTTTGCTTTGATGAATGAAGAAAGGAAGGATGAGAGACTGCAATCCTAAAAATAATAAATATATATATATATGGAAAAATGAAGCGTGGCTAATAGACAGTATGGGTGGAATTGGAAGAGATCAAGGAGAGTGATTAAAGGGATGACATTGTACTCATAACTGTCATGTTGAATTAAAACCCTTTGTACAGCTACTTTCAGATAATGAAAATAAATAAAATATTTTGTTAAGAAGAACAAGATTTCTAGGAATACAGAAGCCATAAGGAAATCTTTTCCATTTTAAAATATATTGAAATAAAATAAACAAGAAGAATAACATGTATCAAAATTCTACTCTATGGGCTGGGGATATAGCCTAGTGGCAAGAGTGCCTGCCTCGGATACACGAGGCCCTAGGTTCGATTCCCCAGCACCACATATACAGAAAAAACGGCCAGAAGCGGCGCTGTGGCTCACGTGGCAGAGTGCTAGCCTTGAGCGGGAAGAAGCCAGGGACAGTGCTCAGGCCCTGAGTCCAAGGCCCAGGACTGGCAAAAAAAAAAAAAAAAAAAAATTCTACTCTATGCCAAGCATGCAGACACCCATTTGTACAGGTATTGTGCAGACAAGGCTTAGAAAGCTTTAAATAACTTGCCTGAAGTAATATGGCTAAATTTAAAATAGTTCTATCTCAGAACATTTCCTATATCTGAACTAATAGATGTAGTTCTGTCAAGTTGAAAAGTTGAGAACATGACAATGGTTTATATATAACTTGTTTTCTTTTAAAATGCTATTAGTTACAATAAATTATATAGCATCATTTATTGGTAGAAATTAGATCTGCTGAAATATAATGTTGTATGTCATTCAACTTGAAAACCTAAAGTTTTTTTAATTTATATACTAGTTTCTAACAATCTAGACAAAGTAAAACAAAGTCCTTTAATAACAAAACACTAATTTTGTTTTTGACCATACATTTCTTAAATAGGAATTCTTTTCTAACATTCTGGCATTTTTGACATTAGCAATTTCTACCTCTTACAATATTTTATTATCATCTTCATCAATTTCAAGGGAAGTAAAGAGTTGAGATTTTCCTATAATTTGGTTCTGAAGTGTTTCTCTGTAGAGCTGCAAGCTGTAGCCCTGCACTGGCCAGTTTGCAGGGGAAGTGGTCATGGATATTTACCTGGTGCCTTGTGTGGAGTATTTCCTTATCCTGGTTAACAGCGTACTTACAGCCTAAGTGTCTGACCTATGACCTGATACTCTCTCACAGGAAATTTGTTTATCCTGGCAGACACCCTTGGAGATCTCCTCTGGCTTGGAGAGCTCTGGCTAGGAAGAGAATCAAATTTGGTTGTGACAATCAGGTCAGCAGAGGCAGCATAACAAAGCCCACATATTATTTATGCATCTAGGAAGATAATCAGATTTGGTTGTGACAATTAGGTCAGCAGAGGCAGCATAACAAAGCCCACATATTATTTATGCATCCCAGAGAAGAAAAGGCCACACTCCTAGCAAGACTGTCAGGAAATAAGGAGCTTTGTGGGATACACACTCAAGTAGTAATGGGAAATTAAAGAGAAAACAAGAAACCTTGCTAAAAGCCTTTATTAGTGCTGGGAAGATATACCTCAGCGAGTTGTAATTAGTGGTTTTAGAATGAGCAGACATGGCTCTGTGGAGTTACAGTCCAGGAGCTTATAAGTGTAGCATAGCTTCTCAGTTCACGAGGAGCATGGGGATTATTGGGCAAATCAAGTAAGTTGTCTTTGGCTGTCCTACAGGGAGATGGTTCCCACCTTGTATTATAAGGTATGTCCTAGGAATGGAGGAGGCAGAGATCTGAAAACTGTGCTGAGATGCCCTAAGCCTTGTTTCTGGTGTAATAGAGTCTAGCTTCTGGTGAGTTTGGTTATCAAGCCAATGTAAAATTACAAGATTTCATTCCATGAAGGCTGGCTCAAACCAAAGCAAGCCTTTCTTTTCATACATTTCTTTATTTGTTCTGAAAGAAAAATGGGCTGTGGTGAACAGAGGCTCTTATAGGCCTATGGCCAGAAAGCTCTATTGGGTAGAAACCTAAGCTCCATCTTTGTATGAATCCCCTTAGTGTGTTTTATGCAGTTTTTCCTACATGGAGCCCAAGTGTGCAGCTCATTTTATAAGATGATAAGAGATAGCGCACAGTTTGTATCACATCTTTGCCTTTGAATCATAAATCCACAAAATTTTTCCATGTGAATTCTTTTGTTTATTAAAGGATAATGGCTTAAGCTTCATATGTTTCCAAGGGGAATTTAAATCTATTCATATAAAATGTACGTATATGGAAATGATGGTATATAAATAAAAAATGATGTCAGAGAAGAGATGGAGGAAGCAGTGTCTTAGTTACCTAGGTTTACACAGCTGTAATTAGTATTAACTGGAGATACTTTGTTATTATTATTCTCTTTAAAGAGTTATTCAAAGGAGTTACATTCAACATATCTGAATATAATGCTTCCTGATCCATGTTACCCCTTTCACCATTCTTCCCAGTCCCTCCCTCCCTACCCCTTCCCTGAAGACTTAAGACTCATGGTAGCAATGGGAATAGAAAAATGGAATCAATTGCTTAATTCTTAGATAAAAACAATTCTTGTCTGGACCCATAGTTCTCTAGATAGTAAATTCTAGAAAGGATTTATTACATCATGACATTGTTACTGAGAGGACAGTAATAACAACTCAGGTTATTCCACTAAGCTCTTCGTTAGCTTCTCATTCATTCTTCACTCAGTCCACCAATACTAGTTTAGGTTCTAGATCTTTGAAGTAGTTTGGCTAAAATATGATGAGAAAGGCTTTTGATTAGGAAAACTCTCCTGCTAATGAGGGAAAGATGTCCCTTCTTTGAAGTCCTCTTTCAGCATGAGGGAAAATGTCAATGACTAACCTATTCCAACACATTGCACTGTATGACCTCTTCAAGATACTAGAGGTTGGTTCTCTCCTGTTGTATTAGCTTTTCTCATTACTGTGACAAAATACCTGACACAAACAACTTAGAGGGGGAATTAATTTATTTTGGCTCAAGGTTTTAGGTGATTGAGTTGGTAGTTATTTGGCTCAGTGTTTCTGGGCCCATAGCAAAACAGACCAAAAGGCAGCAGAAGCATAGGAGGAGCTTTTCTCCTCCTGACTGACAGGAAGCAGAATGGAGACAATGGAGACAGAGGGCTAAACCAAGATTGAACCTAAACAAAGCATTTAAGCAACCTACTTCTTCCAGCTAGGCCTCCAACTCCTAATTTTCACTTCCTCTGAACAATATCATCCTACTTTGATTCCATCAAGAGATTAATTCATTAGGTCACATCCCTCATGACATAATCATCTCTAGAAATTCCCTTACTGACATACTCAAATGTGTCCTTTACTATTCTAAGTGCCTCTCAGTTCAGTGAGATTGACTATCAAGCTTAGTCACACACTTTTACTAAAGACAAAAACAAGAACTTTCACTAGGTAAAAAACTTGAGAATAAAAGTAAACCACAATCCTCATAGAGATTATTTACCTTTATGACCCATAACAGTGGCTCAATGGTTAATATTTATTGAACATTTATGACCTGGTATTATATGAAGAGCCTTACAAATGCCATATTCTTCAGAAAGCCATATGAGATTAGTGCTATCATTCTAATAGATGAGAAATATTAAAGACACAGTCAAATAATTTATGCAAGTTAATCAACTGATGAATAGAACTAGGCTTTGAACTCAGAGGTACACATTCTAACCAGTGAATGTGTGTTTTCTGCTAGCCACTTTTCCAGACCAATATGCTTCATTCTAGGACTTGGAAGAAAAACATTCATATACAGGACAGGACAACAAATAAGGACAGGGTAACAAATATGGAGGTTATTCTTATTGTTCTGCTAAGATTATGAGATTCAAAAGTATGAAAGAGATAGTGGGGATACAAAAGCCAATTTGGATTTTCATAGATGACTTAAATATGCTGGTACATTTGGCTTAAACTACAAAGAATGGCCTTGCTTAGTTTCTTGAGAATCTGTGTCTCAAGAATTTTAAGAAAAATACAGCTGAGTGCCAGTGGCTCATGCAGGTAATCCTAGCTATTCAGATAGCTGTGAATTAAGGATTTTGGCTCAAAGCCAGCCTTAGCAGGAAAATTTATGATATTCTTATTTCCAATGAACCACCCAAACCCATCCAGAAGTGAATCTGTGGCTCAAGTAGTAAGAGGGCTGGTTAAAAAAAAAAAAAGCTAAGAATCAATAGGGAAGGGAAGGAGGGAGAGAAAGAAGGAGAAGAAGGAAAAAAGGAAGGAAGGAAGGAAGGAAGGAAGGAAGGAAGGAAGGAAGGAAGGAAGGAAGGAGAAAGAAATAGATTTCAACTCTAGAGATGAATGGGAGATGGTGGTATGTAATTAGTATTATTATATGGGAATATTTTGTCCTCCTTAAAGCAGGAGAGACTAGAAGAAAATTCATCAAAAAACATATTAGGGGGCTGGGGATATAGCCTAGTGGCAAGAGTGCCTGCCTCAGATACACGAGGCCCTAGGTTCGATTCCCCAGCACCACATATACAGAAAACGGCCAGAAGCGGCGCTGTGGCTCAAGTGGCAGAGTGCTAGCCTTGAGCAGGAAGAAGCCAGGGACAGTGCTCAGGCCCTGAGTCCAAGGCCCAGGACTGGCCAAAAAAAACAAAAACAAAAAAAACATATTAGGACTTGAAAATACACTTTCTTCATTGTCAAGCCTCTTACATTATTAATTTTAAGGGGAAAAAAGCACTAGAAATTAGTGAATAAAAAAATTAACATATAAACTTATGCATGGTGGCACTTGTTTGAACTCAACTCTGAGGAGGCAGAGGCAAGTTCAAGACCAACCTGAAGCTACATAATGAAACACAGAAGGATGAGGAGAAGGAAGAGAAAAATGCGAAGAGGAAGGAAGAGGCAGAGGGAGGTGGAGGGAAAGAATATCTACTTCAATCTATACTAAGTAAATTGTATATTGTGATTTATGTGAATTAAAGTACTCATCAGAATTAGTTGTTTGGGGCATTCTGAAAGGTCTGAGTGTAAATCAATAAATTAGAACAATGTAAAATACAGAGAAATAATCATGCCCAGACTTTAAAGAAAGATCAGTAAAAAA
This sequence comes from Perognathus longimembris pacificus, assembly GCF_023159225.1. Classification (NCBI taxonomy): domain Eukaryota; kingdom Metazoa; phylum Chordata; class Mammalia; order Rodentia; family Heteromyidae; genus Perognathus; species Perognathus longimembris. The sequence goes on along the minus strand of NC_063167.1, from coordinate 65,775,323 downwards.
AAAAAAATAATAAAAAGAATAAGAATATAGAATTAAAGAGATTCTTTCCAAATTAAAATTTAAAACAGTACAATGTATAGAAGCCTAATATATGGAATACTCTACAATAAGTATAACAAGCGATCTACACATTCTCTATTTATAAACAAAGAACAATATTAGTTTACTCATTTAGCAATTATGCTTTTCATTCTTCATGCTAGGAAATAATCAGTGAGTTGAAGATACAACAGGTTGTAAACTGGATACTTTACCTTCATAATCTATTTGGAGATATAAATATTAGTGATGAATAGAGTTTTTTGTTATTTCCTTAATTACTATGGCAGACTTGTGTTTCTGGGTAGAAAGGCTTGTTCATGTGCAGGCGGTGCACAATGACAGTGTGATCAGCTGTCTGTGTGGCATCACCTTAGGCCATCTAGAAATCTCACCCATGAATTTCTCATATTGCACCTCACAAACAGGAGTGGTCTCCTGCACATTCTGTGAGTGTCTTCTGAGAAGGCTCAAGACTAAACCGTTCAAATCAGGAGAAATGTTTGAGTTGCCATAGATGTCACACATGTTTATAAGCACCTAATTTCCATCATTGTTTCAGATGCTGATCTCTCTGATATGAAGAGCAATGAACCTTATGACTATAAATTTGTGAAATGGATGACTAAACACAAGGTAATATTGATGGATTTTGCAGTATAATTTTATATCAAAGAAACTATTCTTTTACCAAAGGAATTTTATTGTTTTATCCAATAAACTTGTCAATGTGCTTTGAAGAATATTAACTATAGTTTTGTTAGATGGTGTTTGTCCTACTTGTACCTGTGGGGGGAGGGGGAGGATTTTGAGAAAACATTTTATTTCCATGGTTTCAAAATTAACATTTCCAGTACAAGTACCTTTCCTATTATATCATTCCTTTTATTTTTCAGAAACTATCTGCCATTCCTGTTTCAGCTTTCTGTAATTCAGAGACAAAATCGCAGTTTGAGAAGTTTGTGCGATTTTGCTTCATTAAAGTAAGTTCTCCTTTCCATTTAGAAATGCATTTATAATATCCTTCCAGTTTATGAACACCTTTTATTTCTTTTTTTATAAAAATCATATGCGGGGGCTGAGAATGTGGCCTAGTGGTAGAGTGCTTGTCTAGTGTACATGAAGCCCTGGGTTTGATTCCTCAGCACCACATATACAGAAAAAGCCAGAAGTGGCACTGTGGCTCAAGTGGTAGAGTGCTAGCCTTGAGCAAAAAGAAGCCAGGGATAGTACTCAGGCCCCAGGACTGGCAAAAAAAATTATATGCATTTTTTAAATATTTAGGCTATTGTCATGAAGTTGTGCATGTAGCAGAAGAAAACTCAGTGTACCTAGAGGGAAGACAACATAAGCCAGACAGACACCTTAGCAAGAAAGTAACAATGTCTAAAATATTATTATCAATTATGAGATGTGAAAACACAAGAAAATGAGGCTAATCATTTTTAAGTATTCAACAAAACCAATCTAAAGATGACCTGAAGGTAGAAATTAACAATTAAGTATTGGAAATATGTTCAGAAAATTAAAGGAAAATATGATCATAATGATTTAACCCAAGAATTAGAATCCTAAAAAGAAGCCATGGAAATTCAATAAATTAAATGTATAATTGCTATGACAAAAGATTCCTGAGGTGTAGCGGAGGATAGGGGAGGGGTTCAACTTGCATATAGATCCAGAGTAATTACCCAATTGAAAATCCAAGGCAGATAAGCCTGATGGACAGACACTTCATATGTCACTAATGTAAGCTTAGCACCGCAGCCTACTTTGGCACCGTGTTCTGCCTCGTTTTCACATCACTGGCCTGGAGCTCTGGCTCATGGAGACATCCTCTTGCTACATATAGCTAGCTTAGGACTCCATCAAATGCCAAAGCTTGTTTTCTACTGAATAGCTTTTGGTTTTGTGCCATTGTAAGGTAAAGAATCATAACTTGAGCTACCAAAAGTCAGGGACCGTGTTTACAAATATATTATTTGAGACTATCAACAGAATTAGAAGAAGAACAAAGAAACACTGGATTGCAGTGTTAAAATAAACACAACCCTCCTTTATTCTCTTCTTGGAAATTGTTCAGAAACAATTCCCAAGTTTAATTCTGAATATCTCACAAATGCCCCAGTGTCTGAAGAAAGGGGTGCGGGGAGATCAGGTGACCATAGAGGGAAGGTACTTACAAAGGACTCTACTTCTCTGTCTTCAAATCACAGACTAAGCCCACATTTTGCATAATCATTGCCACCATAAACAATAGGTTCTGCCAATGACCTGAATTTGCTGAGGGAGGAAATAAGGAAGAAGCCTACAGTCATGTCATCTAAGCCTGTGTGAGGCGAGTGGAAAGGAAACAGGTTAGCTGTAGATTGCCTCATTCATCTGTAATATTGTGGCTAACATTGTGTGGAAGCATTGTGGACATATTCAATTAGAGACAGCCCATTAATTAGTAGGGAACAAAGTCTAAAAGCCTAGCTTCTACATTAGTTGCATTAAAATGTACTGTGAGCCTGGAAACATGTCTACTGTCTCCTAGCACTGCTTCACATATATATAGAAGTAGGCAAATCTATCTTCAATCATAAATGGGCAGCAGATCACACACTCATACCCAGAAGCAGTGTACATTGGAAGCTTGCCAAGGGAATTCAACCAACAGTGTTTCATAATCAAAAAGGAACCAGCTCCGAATCTTTAAAAGGACACAATGACACTAGGTGTCAGTGGTATATGCCTGTAATCCTAGATACTCAGGAGGCTGAAACCTGGAGGATCAAATGTCAAAGCCAATCCAGGAAGAAAAGGCAGCAAGACTCTACCTCCAACTAACCAGCACAAAGATTGGCTGGAGGCTCAAGTGGTAGTGCACCAGCCATAAGCGAAAAAGCTGAGCAAGAGCAAGCGGCTTTGAGTTCAAGCTCTGGTTCAGGGGAATACCTTGTCTCAAGAAAAGTTGAGGAACAGAGATATATCTGGGATACTAGGCTTCAAATATAAAGAAACAGTTCTGCAGGCATCTAGACAAAATGATAAAGATGTTACCAGGGGCAGGGCAAGGGGAACCAGTGTAACCTGTGATTCCCACATCAACACTCAATTGTGGATGACAGCTTCGCCAACAGCCGAAAGTTCTTAGAGAACTAACACACCTATCTGCACCTCTAAGAAAGGCTAAAGTAATGGAAAGCTAAAGAAAGCAGCTGAGTTCAGTATACAATGAAACTATCAAAGGCAAAAAAGCTCCTACAATGCTATGCATAAAATCCTCAGTAGCTGTCAAAGTTATGAAAAGATGCTCAAACTCACGATAAAATTAATGAAAATTAAAACTGCAGTAATATTTTATTTCATGTATTAGATAGGTAGGCAACATCCAAAATAGCTAAAGAGTTTTATAACACACTCTCCCACTTTGAGTGTAGGGTATATGTGTAAAATTTCTACTGTGGTTAGTTTGAAAGTTTCCATCCAAATGTAAATTTGCATACCTTTAGAGCCAACAATTTTACATCTAGGACTTTTCCCCTATGGATTTTCTTGGATAGTTTAAATGACTTATAGTGAAAGTTCTTCAATGGAGCATTGTTTCTACATTGCAAGATTTCAACTAATCATTCTTCAGTGTTCTGGCTTGACACATTTCAAGAAATACATGAACCAACTCCCTTTTAGTGGTAGAGCATAAGCAAAGACCCAATGGTTTCTATGCACACAGCATGGTGGCTCATGCTTTTTCTTTTTCTTCCTTTTTTTTCTGGTGGTACTTGAATTTAAAATCATGGCATCAAGCTCACTCAGCTTTCTTTGCTCGGCTTGTGCTCTACTACTTGAGCCACACCTTTCATTCCTTTTTTTGCCGGTTATTTTCAAATAGGATCTCACGCCTTTTGCTTGTGCTGACCTTGGTCCACAGTCCTCCTAGCCTCTCCCTCCTGAGTAGCTGGGATTGAAGGCATTAGCCAGTTGGCTCAAGAGAGTTATGGCCCAAGGCTGGCCCAAACAAAAATTGTCAGACCATCTCTGAAAAATAACCCAGAATAGAAAATCTGGATGTCGGGCTCGGGTCGCCTTCCCTGGCGTGGGGTTCAAGGCTCAGTTCAGTTTCTCACCACTCCCTTTTCTCATCCTCTCTCCTGGTCACCCGTCTGGCAGGTAGGCAGGATGGGGCGGAGGAGTCAGTACTGACCTCACGTGCGGGAGGCCTAACGAGAACGCTTACCCACCTCCTTACCGGTGAAGAAAGCCAGGCATAAGCGAGTCTCGGAGAAGCTTCAAGAGCTATCTGATTTATTAAGGCGGGGACAAGGACTAATGATAGCAAGAGAAGGGAGAAAGCTGACCGGCCAGGACACTGATAGGCTGTAAACCTGTCACATGATCCCCTCATGAGCTAAAGTCACTCGAAAGCGCCGCGCCAGGGAGAGACAGGGAGGCGCCTGGGCTGGCGAGAGAGTTGGGGGCTGGGTGCAAAGCCGGTTCTTCTGGTTCCAGACCCAGAGAACCGTAGCCTGCTTCCACATTCCCCAGGGCTGGGGGAAGGGCGTCAAGTCCCCTGTCAAGTCCAAAGGCTGGATCCCAACATCTGGAGACATGGTTCAAATGGTAGAGCACAAGGGCAAAGCCTTAAGTTCAAACCCCAGTACCACATTCAATATGTTTCAAGAACCTTAAAGAAACTACTTCAGAATGAATTGTCATTCTAATTATTGATGATGTCCTATTACCCCAAGTATGTTATTATATATTCACCATTGGCAAAGACATTTTTCTCCAAGTTGGCATCATCACGAAGTCAGCATTGATAAGTTACTATCCCATCCTGTACTCAGATCCAACCCAAATGATCACTGATCCCATCCTGTCATTTATATAACAAGTAGGTCTAGACAAGAATCTTGCCACTCCATCAGTCTGGGCCAGTTGTTATTTCCCCTTCAATCTGGAATGGTGCTTCTCTTTATCAGTCAATATCCCCAGTTCTGCCACCATCATCTTTTGCTACCCATACCAAACACCCTCCCTTGCCACCCCATTCTGGCTGCAGCATTCCATGCTAGGCTGCCTAGACTTCCAGTTTCCCTAAGTAGATATCCACTTCCTGTAACCCTCCCTATTGGCTTTTGTGCCAAATAATTCTGGTAGAGAGGGAAAGGAGAAAAAAAGAAATAGAAAAGCAGAAGAAAAATTAGAAAGACAGGCTAGATTTTTCAGTGCTTACCCTTTGGTTTAGCTGTAAACCATAGGTACGTCTATCCTTTTCAATAATGTTTTTTTTTTCAGTAATTATAGTGAAATTTTGTTAGGAAAACTCCTATTAAAGTAATGTTTAGAATGAACTGAAATTTCTTGGTTCAGAGCAAAGTATACTAATTAATATATGAAGTTCAGGAATAAGGAAATGAAAGTATAAGCATAATATTTACATTTTTATTATGAGAAGTTTTCTTGGGAGATGGAGGAATTAATAGGGCAAAGTGTGGAGGGGTGGAATAGATTGTTGTTTGGATTTGTTTTGTGTTTGGGGGGATGTGGGTCTGGGTAGATGTGTACTGGGGCTTGAACTCAGGATCTGGGCTCTGTCCCTTCGCTTTTTCACTCAAGGCTATCATTCTATCACTTGAACCATAGCTCCACTTCCAACTTTTTGGTATTTAATTGGAGATAAGAGTCTTATGGACTTCCCTGCCTGGGGCTGGCTTTGAACTGTGTTCTTTAAATCTCAGCCTCCTGAGTAGCTAGGATTATAGACATGAGCCACTGGGGCCTGGCCTGATAATTTTTTTTTTGTCAATTTTAAGCACTTCTGTATTTATTTTTTCTATAATTATGGCTAATCTGACAAACTCTCCTCTCACCTTTTGGTTCTATATTTCCATTTACACTGAAATTTTTTCTTTATCTAAGATAATATTCACTTAAATCTAAATTTAGTACTAATTAATTAAATTTAGTACTAGTATGGTTATCATGTATATTTAAATCTTTATCATGAACTTGTGTTAGTATGTAATGATTACAATTATTTATTTTATTTCCAGAAAGACAGCACGTTGGATGCTGCTGAAGAAATCATCAAAGCATGGAACATACAGAAGTCATGATGTGAGAGGTAGAGGTTAATATAGTTCCACTGATGACTAGTTTGAGATTGTTATTTAGTGCTACCACCTGCTGGAGAAAACATATTTTTGGTAGAGATGAATTTAAATAGCAATTTAAAATTTTCCAAATTTAATCCCATTCCTAAACATAGTCAGGAGACCAAATTTTTAAGCTAGAAAGGTATTAAAAGACCTTCCATAAGCCGTGTGCCAGTGTCTCATGATTGTAATTTTAGCTTTTCAGGAGGCTGAGATGTGAGGATTACTTGATCTCCAATCAAAACCAGCGTGGCAGAAAAATGAGACTCTTACCTCAAAGTAACCAACAAAATCCTGAACAAGGAAGTGAAGCTCAAGTGATAGAGCACCAGCCTCTGCAATAGCAGAAGACCCTTAGTTCAAGCCTAGTAGTGGAACAAAATGATAATAACACAAATACAGTGGTGGTACTCACTAGACACTGTGCTTAAAAAAAAAAACTTCACAACTTGTGGGTGGGGATGGGAGGGAAAAACTGGGAGAAAGTGTGGGAAGGGGAGACATTGTCCAAAAAGAAATGTACTCTTTACCTGACTTATGAACTGTATCTTTATAATAAAAAAATTTGAACAAATAATAATACTTTCCATTATCATTTTATTACAGTAAACATACTGTAATGGGTAAGAACTGTGCTAAATGAATAGACAACCTCTCAGTGGTACAATTTCTAAGTCATTATAAAAAGGAAAAAGAAATATTAAAATGCTGGCAAAATACAACCACACAGATAATGCTAGCTAGTTTTATTTCTTCACTGTGTAAAAAGTTAACCTTCTGACCTATGTCTTTGGTTTATGTGTGCATTTTTAGTCCCTCCCAATGGACCTTGCTCATGGTTTTGCCTCGGTTTCATATGCTATCATCATTTAGGGGTGGCTTTAAGGTCCACATGGGCAATCACAGACAACCTGACATCTTCACCTTGGGTCAATACATACCTCCACTCCACCTCAGCAACCACTCTCTTGGACACACCTTGAGGATGTTTCACTTTTGAGATAATAAACTCATCATCTTATACTGTAATGACCTATCCTTGTTGCTTGCACTCTCCTCCTCTTCCTCCTCCTCCTCTTCCTCTTTTTCTTCCTTCTCTTCCTCATCCTTGTTCCTCTCTTCCTTCCTCCCTCCCTCCTCTTCAACTTCCTCCTCATCTGTTTTTTAAGATGTCATTTTCTTAAACTTAGTACAATTTCAAACCTACTACTCAAAAAATGATCCATAGCTCTGATATCAAAATCAACTAGGATGCTTTATAAAATAAAAAAGTTTGTTCCTTACCTAAGACCTACTTAATGATAATTTCCAGATCTGTCCCTTCTGGGTGATTCTTACACAGGTGAAAGATTGGCACAATCACTGCTGCAATCCAGAGAGCCCTCAATTGTATGCCTTTTCTTTGACTGGCTTAGAATTCATCATCCATCACTTCAGCCAAGATATTTTGCAGTCTTGAATTACTATCCTCTTTTTCTAACTCACTTACCTGGCCCCAAAGAGAAAACAACCCTGAGATTCTGAAGTTGATCCCTGAGCCCCAGTTGCTGAATATTGCTGAAGCATTGCACTACTGGACACATTCTAGCAGCTATGAATTTACATCATTAACCTAAACTAGACCTAATCCTAAACTACACACACACACAGTCTCTAAATTTAAACAGCATTTCTTAATATTCTCCCACTCTGTAATTTAAAAAAAAAAATCTAATCTCTTCTTCTCCCACAACTAAAGCTACCATCAGCAGCACAATTGAATCATTGCAGATGACCTCATCTGCTGCAGCAAAAGGCAAACAGAAGCTCACAGAACTTGTCTTCCTGAAGTCTCTTCAACAAACCTCTACTTACCTGCCTCTGTTCTCATGCTTGCTTCATTTCCTCTGGTTATGTCAGCCCTCAGCCTGTCCAGGGTGCAGGCCAGTGCCAAGTTTCAACTTCTAACTTCTTCCTGCCTCACACTGTTCAATCCATGATCGCTACAGATAAAATGATATTTTTCTAATGCAAATGAAGTTATGATACATAAATTAGTTAAGAATATTTATGTCATAAATTACTGAAAGCCTCATACATGTGGGTATAAAATGAATGAAAGAGAGCTTTCTGTCTAAGTTGAACATTTTAGGAATGATATAGTTTCTATTATAATTATTGATCAAGAATTCAGATTATATTCTGTCACCAAGCCTCATCTCACAGATTTGTTTTCTGTGTGTCAGCATTATTGTCAGTAGTTCCTCCTACACACACACATTCAGGGTAGCAACATAGCTGAAGCAGCTTCTGAATATCATATAGTTATGCGCACACATGCAACAAAAGAAGACACTTTGTTAGAAGCTAACTCAACCACATGGATAAAAGGGTTAGTGAAATGGTTTAGACCAATCTCAGGACAACTCCATACAAATTGCTTTGATTGAACATATGAAGAGAAGAGGAAATGGGTAAGTAAACACCATAAGTAACTAACACTCTTTTTTACTTCCCTCATTGTTGTTCACATGAAGGCCACTCTCCTCATTAGGACTTTTAATACTATATGAAGTGGAGTCTGCTTCCCCTTCCAGATTCATCTTTCCCAGTCATTTATTCCACCTCAAAGATGTAGGCATAGAACTCATTTCAGTTTGTCAACTGATCCCTGGACTCTCCAGCCTCTTTAGCATATGTCATTTCCTGATACTTAAAACGTACTTATCTTAGATCCTATAATGGCTAGTTTTGTATTTCATTTTGGAGAGGGTTGAAATATAAATGAAATTTCAGTCGCACTCAGATATGTCATTAGTCATTATTCTGAATGTTTATGTGAGGATGTTGTTGGATGGGGTTACCATTCAATTTGGTAGGGTTTTGTTTATTTGTGAGCCTAAGTGTGCACTTTATGACTGATTAACATCCTAACCCTGTAAATCATAGATTTTGAGTAAAACAGTATCCTTCAAAATGTGAATCAGTGTTACCTAACAAGGAAAAGGCTTGAATAGAACAAAAGGCTGACCTGGCAAGACAGAACCTTGCAGTAGACTGCTCTCAGACTTGAACTGCTACATCAGTTCTTCCTGGTCTCCAAACCATTGGCTCAGTCTATAGATTTTGTAGTTTTCATAACAAATAATCCAAAACCTTAAAACAAGTCCTTTAAAAATCTATATATCTGTATGACTGTTGGGAGGGGGAAAACAGTAGAGACAAGGTCTGCAAAATAACAAGCTTCTTTTCAAATGGTATTTCCACATGTTTGGGTCAGCGACTTTACATTATGTATCTAAAACCAAACAACTAATAAACAAACATAAAAAGGTCTAGGATAGACCTAACAGTGGATCACAATAGCTCAACAGCTGTGTACTCATGATTATATAAGATGAGGATAAACAAAAAGAACTCCAAGAGAAGAACACAGGAGGATTCTATTGTTACGTTTAATGTTCTAGGTGAATTTCCTTTGGCATACTCTATGTGGTTACTGTATATGATTTTGGTACACTGGATATTGTATATATGCTTACCTGAACTAGGGAAGGGACAGAAAAATGAGGGTGTAACAAATATGACAAGAAATGTACTCACTACCTTATTATGTATCTGTATCTATCCCCTTTGCACATCACCTTGTCAATAAAATTTAATTTAAAAAATATATATATATATCTGGGGGCTGGGAATATGGCCTAGTGGTAGAGTACTTGCCTCATATACATGAATCCCTGGGTTCGATTCCTCAGCACCACATATATAGAAAAAGCCAGAAGTGGCACTGTGGCTCAAGTGGTAGAGTGTTAGCCTTGAGCAAAAAGAAGCCAGGGACAGTGCTCAGGCCCTGAGTTCAAGCCCCAGCACTGGCAATAAATAAATAAATAAAATTTTATATATATATATATATATATATATATATATATATATATATACATGTATACACACACACACACATCCTATATAGTATGTTCAGTTTCTCTGGAGAAGTTTGACTAATACAGACAGGTAGGCAAAAGTAAAGATAACCATAAATTTCCAGTTAAGTAGGAAGGATGACATGATGCTACACAATAAAAGATAGTGACTTTGCTCAGCAAGTTGTGATGAAACATTTTTATGGATGAAAAAGATTATAACCAAAACTATGATTTGGCAATCAAAGAATAATAATGAAGTCACACAGTAGTACCTGTTATTCCAGTTACTCAGAAAGCTGAGATGTCAAGATCTCAGTTTACAGGCAGATACATCCAAGACTTTTGTCTCCAATAAACAGCCTTATCTCCTAAACTGGAGATATGGCTCAAGTGATAAAGGACCATCATTGTGCAGAAAAAGAGGACAAAGTACAGAGTTCAAGTCCCAGTCAGTCACAGCCTACACACAGCCCTCCCACAATCATAATAATAACAATTATGTTCATATCCTTTGTCTACTTACTATTTAAGCTAATTTTTTTCTCTGTCTATTGCCTAAGTGCCTGAGAACATTCCTTTGTGGACAGGGTAAAAGGTGAAGTTTTCTAAAAATACCTTTTGCATCTTCCTTCCTAGGAGCCTGGAGGAAAGAGCTATCTTGCATTTACATTGCAACTAGCTTGTGATAGTTTTTGTAGTAAGGAGCACACAGCAGAAAAATGAAAGGAGACTGGGACCCTGAGAGAAAATGCAGCATTGTATCTACCCTTAGGTTTTATAATGAATAAGACAAATAAAACACCATTTACTAAAGCAAATATAGTGGAATTTTCTGTTATTAATGGATGAATGTATTACTTATGAAAGATCAAAGATCAACTGAATAACAACAAGAATTGAGGCAGAAAAAGAGTACCATCAGAGGTCTTTTTTAAAATATGAAAAGCGATCATGAGACTCTGTAGGATTTATAATGAGGGAAAATCAGATTATTACAAATGTTCTCAAATTCAGGAATTTTTTCCATCATTTTTAGTGTGAAAACTATTATATATTAATTAACATATTATAAATTAATTACATTTAATTACTTTTTAATTTAAAAATGAATCCTAGCTATTCAAGAGACTGACATGTGAAGATTGAAGTTTGAAGCTAGCCCGGGGAAGGAAAGTCCATGAGGCTCTTATTTCAAATTAACCACCAAAAAGCTGGAAATGGTGCTGTAGCTGAAAAGTGAAATAACTATAAAGATCTAAGATAGTCATGTGGAGGCTGGAGGAAAACCTTCCAAGATGGTGGAATAACAAGGGTAAAGGAAGCAACTTGGGGCTTGCCTGGTTTCCATGGATCTTGCCAGAAAATCAGGGTGGTCAGAGTGATGAAGGAAAAAAAAGAGTAGTGGGAAATAAGGCTAAGGAGAAAACAAAAAACAAGAAAAACCTGGAGTCTCAGATCATGTGGGAACGTGAAGATCATAGTGGGAAATTTGGTTTTGAATGTGAGTGAGACAGAGTCGTCGAATTTTGAGCAGAGAAGTTTTGTGAATTCTTCAAAATGATCTTTTTTTTTTTTTTTTTTTTTTTTTTTTTTAGCACCAGAAAGGGCTGTGAATGTGGCTTAGTAGTAGAGTGCTTGCCTTGCATGCATGATTTGATTCCTCAGTACCACATAAACAGAAAAAGCCGGAAGTGGCTCAAGGGGTAGAGTGCTAAATGAGCAAAAGAAGCTCAGGGGGGCTGGGGATATGGCCTAGTGGCAAGAGTGCTTGCCTCCTAAACATACATGAAGCCCTGGGTTCAATTCCTCAGCACCACATATACAGAAAACGGCCAGAAGTGGCGCTGTGGCTCAAGTGGCAGAGTACTAGCCTTGAGAAAAAAAAAAAAAAAAGCCAGGGACAGTGCTTAGGCCCTGAGTGCTTAGGCCCCAGGACTGGCCAAAAAAAAAAAGAAAGAAGCTCAGGGACAACCTGGGAATGTGGCTTAGTGGTAGAGTGCTTAGCATGCATTAAGCCCTGGGTTCGATTCCTTAGTACCAGAAAAGGCCAGAATTGGTGCTGTGGCTCAAGTGGTAGAGTGCTAGCCTTGAACAAAAGAAGCTCTGGGACAGTGCCCAGGCCCTGAGTTGAAGCCCCAGGACCGGCAAAAACAAACAAAACCAAAACCAAAAGTCACTTCCAACTATGGAACATGAGTACAATGAGTGCTTTTCTGGGAGAATAACATTCCAAAGGGAGGAATTTTAGAAACCTGAGCAGTTTTCATGCTTTCTCATGTATGGGTAAGCAGAATGCTACAGGAAATACTGTATAATCAGTGTTATGACATCATATCAAGATTTATACAGAGGGCTGGGGATATGGCCTAGTGGCAAGCGTGCCTGCCTCGGATACACGAGGCCCTGGGTTCAATCCCCCAGCACCACATATACAGAAAACGGCCAGAAGTGGCGCTGTGGCTCAAGTGGCAGAGTGCTAGCCTTGAGCGGGAAGAAGCCAGGGACAGTGCTCAGGCCCTGAGTCCAAGGCCCAGGACTGGCAAAAAAAAAAAAAAAAAAAAGATTTATACAGAATATGGAGTTATGACATTTAGAATATGGACCTCTGAAATTTCAGCTGAAATGTCATGTTTATACGTTTAATAGATGATTAATGAATTATGATAATAGTACTTCAGACAGGATCCTTATTTTCACTAGAAATGGACCAAATAATTATTATTTCATTCCTTAACATTGAGAATTTTTGCCACAAATGAAAAATTTTAATACTATTTTCATAAATATTGCATAACTATAAAGGAAACTAGTAAGTTAATAATATAATGGAATTAATATTGATTAGAAAATCTGATTGTTTCTGTAGCTTACTCTGTTATATCCCAAGAAAGCTGTTTGTCAGCAGGTGAACTTCTCAGTTAATTGACTTGATTTAGTAATTATGTGTATTCTCAGAGCAGTAGTTAAATGAAATTCTCATGTCTCAGTAACATGGTAGAAGTTTCTGATTTGTTTTGTTTTACCCTTGGTTTATCTAATGGAAACCAGGAGATGCCTTATCTTTTAAAGTAAAAAGAATGAGGAAGAAATTTTGGTATGCACATAAATTATTACATATATGTCAAATACATGATATAATTTGAGGAGAAAAATTTGGACTAATATCTTTAACATTTTTAACTTATCTTTAAATAGTTGTGCAAAGAGTATTTCATTCAATGAGTCAGTTTATGTATACATCTTGACCAGATTCACCGGTCTTAAGCAAATCTTATGTAAAATAAATGCATAATGTTATTCTGCACTTTTATTGTAAACATGTAATTTTGTTACAATTCTTCATAGATAAATCCACAAAAATAGGTAGAGAAGAATGCACACTTGTAGATAACAGGGGTTATATTTAGGAAAAGGAGTAGAACTTGTGGTCATAAGTATGGCTGAAGGGTTAGAGGAAAGAATTCTGCTCACTTTTGTTCATGTACTGATACATTTTATTTTGCTTTTTAATTAATTTATTTGGCAACTAGTTATTGGAAGCCTACTGTACACCAGTCAATGTCATAGGTGCTAAGAATACAATAGCCAACAGAACCCAGAGGAGGAAATCAAGACAGTAAACCAAAAAGTGGAAGTTGCAACAGATACTACTCATTAAGGAGGAAAATAGAAGAGGAACAAGGCATATGAAACGACAAAAGAGAGACTGAATTTATTTTCGCAATACTTCTGCTGCTAAAAGTTCACATTACATATGACCAGTATGGGTAAACTAACTGTTCAGTGTAATAAAGATCATTAATAGGTAAAAGAAATGTTATATTCACTTCCTTTTGTCCAATATAGGTATTTCTAATCAGAGCCAGACTATGTAGTACAATGGATGGCACATTGGACTTCTAATCAGAGCTTAGTTTTAGGTATAAAATAATATTGAGAAGATGGGGGCTGGGGATATAGCCTAGTGGCAAGAGTGCCTGCCTCGGATACACGAGGCCCTAGGTTCGATTCCCCAGCACCACATATACAGAAAACGGCCAGAAGCGGCGCTGTGGCTCAAGTGGCAGAGTGCTAGCCTTGAGCGGGAAGAAGCCAGGGACAGTGCTCAGGCCCTGAGTCCAAGGCCCAGGACTGGCCAAAAAAAAAAAAAAAAAAAAAAATATTGAGAAGATGGCTCAATCTATTCTGTCCAAAGATGGGAAAACAAACTCTAGGAATGTTATTGGTTAAGAGTACATATATAGGGGGGAGAAAAGTGGGGAGGGGGGAGAAAAGTGGGGAGGGGAGAGATGGGGGAAAAACGAGGGAGGAGGTAAAAAGGTGGATAAAAAATGCACTTGCCTTAAATATGAAACTGTAACCCCTCTGTACTTCACTTTGACAATAAAGAAGGGGGGGGGAAGGAGTAAGTATATAAATTAATAGGGGGAGGGCCATTTCACAGAGTAAACAAATGTAGTGTGAGCATGTTCTTTCGTGCCATGGATCTACTAGTATATATAACACATAATCTATATCATCGCCCATAAATATGAACAAAGATGTTCATGACAGCATTTTTTAATAATAGCAAAGAGTTCTAAACAGCCAATTCTTCCATAATTAGCCAGTATAAATAAATGAGATTAGCTAATCAAAGAACATGTTGAGCTCTGTTACTTGAAGAAAATTGAATACACTATGGAAAGAGATCCTTTTGTGCAAATAAAACATGAATATAAATTAGGTACTGGCAGCTCATGCCTGTAATCCTAGCTACTCAGGAAGCTGAGATACAACACTTCGAAGCCAGACTGGGCAGGATAGTCCATGAGACTCTTACCTCCAATAAACTACTCAGAAAAGCCAGAAGTGGTGCTGTGACTCAAGTGGTAGAGTGCTAGCCTTGAGCACAAAGATGCTTAGGGCAGTGCCCAGGCCCCAAGTTCAAACCCCAGGACTGGCAAAACAAACAAACAACCATAAATATATAAAAGTGCATTTGAAGGATACAGAGGCATTTTACATGAATTTGAAATATAAAAATTAATATGAGATTATGTGCTCAGAATTTTAAACTCTCAGGACATGGTAATACCATCTACAACACTCAATGAATTATCTTTTTTTCCCGATATTTTTTATTACATATACTCTTGGATTCAGGGCCTGCACACTGTCCCCTGGCTTTTTTTTTTCCTGAAGGCTAGCACTCTGCCACTTCTGGCCCTTTTCTATATATGTGGTACTGGGGAATCGAACCCAGGGCTTCATGTATAGGAGGCAGACACTCTTGCCACTAGGCCATATTCCCAGCCCTTGTTTTTCTGCCAGTCCTGGGGATTGAACTCAGGGCCTGAGCATTATCCCTGGTTTCTTTTTGATCAAGGCTAGCACTCTGCCACTTGAGCCACAGTGCCACTTCTGGTTATTTTTTATATATGTGGTGCTGGGGAATCGAACCCAGGGCTTCATGTATACAAGGCGAGCACTTTACCACTAGGCCATATTCCCAACCTCTTTAATGTTATCTTAAGAAGTAACCTAACCTTTCCTTTAACTTATTTCATAACCAATTAAATGAAAAAAATATGCAGATTGTTCATCCTTTATCCAAAATGCTTGGAACAAGAAGTAGTTAATGAAGTGGGGTTCGCTACAATGAAACGGGGATCCCCTCTCCCCAGGGAGGGGATTCCTGGTTCCCTCAAGAGTCCACCACACAGTCTCCAGCTACAAGATGATAAAAAGATGGATTTATTGGGGAAGTAAAAAGCAAACAAAAAGCGAACTGACTGGCCTTGGTTACAGCCCAGACTCAGGAGCTGGAACTGCTCCCAGGTGTGGCCTTCCAGCCTGGTTATAAGGCAAACATCACAATCAAACTTGCCACACACAGGTGGCCAGTGAGGCTGCAGCACTTACAGAGTATGCTAGGCCACACGCAGGTGGCCAATAGAGTTACAGTCTGCCTCATAGTATCTGTTTGGACCAACCTATCATTCTAGTTAGAATTGGTGCATGGATCTGAGGTCAGGTGGATACACTTACTCATGGGAGGGCTCAGGTTCCCTTGAACCTTCCAGGCCTCAGGTGGTCAATTTACATAACTTATCATAATAAAGGGGAACTTCTGTGGATAGGGTGGAGATCTTTGTGAAGATGGAGTTGGCTTCTGCTCTAATCTGAGCTGAAGTCAATCCGATGCCCTCCACAGTCAATGATGGGGCTGGCCAGATCTGACCTATTACAGTTAACATTTTGGCTTTTTCAAATTTTGATATATTTTCATATAAATAAGATATCCTGGAGACAGTACAAAAAATCTAAACAAGTCTAAAGAAAATATTCATTTCTGTTTTCTATATACCTGAAGTTAATATTATATAATATTTTAATAATTTTATGTTAGAAAAAAAGTCTTCTGATGTGGAATTTTCTCCATGCAGTGTCACTTTGGCATTCTAAAAGTTTCCAATTTTGAAGTACTTTGTCTTTAAGATTTCGGATTAGGAATGTTTAGCCTGTATTTTCATATTAATAAATTCATTTAAAAAATTGTTTAAGGGGCTGGTAATATGGCCTAGTGGTAGAGTGCTTGCCTTGCATACATGAAACCCTGGGTTCGATTCCTCAGCACCACATGTATAGAAAAAGCCAGAAGTGACATTGTGGCTCAACTGGTAGAGTGCTAGCCTTGAGCAAAATAAAGCCAAGGGCAGTGCTCAGGCCCTGAGTTCAAGCCCCAGGACTGACCAAAAAAAAAAAAAAAAAAATCTGTTTAAGGTCCTGTCTTCCTTCGCAGTCCAGGTTGGCCTCAATTCACACTGTTTCTGCTACTGTTTCAGAGTGCTGGAATTAAAAGTATGTGTCACCTCACCTGTAAATATTTTTGATGCAAATAAAAGTGATTTAAAGTCTGATCTATTACACTTTGGTTATTTAAGAGCAAACCAGACTAAATTCATACTAATTTCAAGTATAACCTATATTACATTATTCTGGAACTGTTATGCCAGATTTCCGGTCCCCAAAGACCACCAAGGAGCCGATACTGATGCAAACCCATGAGAGTCTTTATTGCAAGCACGAGCTTGGACTCCCAACTGTCACCGACACAGTGGATCTGGATTGAGAGCCCCGACCCTCAGATAGGCAGGGTTTTTATTGTGATTACAACAGGGGCAGGGTATTTCCAACTTGGCAGATACTTGATTGGATGGTATTTAGCAAGCAAGTCTTGTCCTATTTCTATTGGCTATCTACGCTTTCAGTAATGTATTTTGGCTATGATATCAGGAATTGGCCTCAATATCAGGAATTGACAACAGGTGGTCACATAGCGCTGATGCAGGGGATTAATGCAGGGGGTTAATGCAGGGGGTAGAGCAAGTCACAAATGGGTTAAGCAAGCCGTTTACAGAAGCAGAATATGTGGTCAGGCTGACCTAGTACCAACTTTATTTTAACAATTACGACCATGTTTCTGTTATGCCAAGTTGCGAAACGACCACCAAGAAGACCACCGAGAGCCAGACATTCCAAAATGCAAAAGCAAGGCAAGGCTTTATTCAAGCGGGCCGCAGCCCGGGCCTCGTCCTACCCACCGACACAGCAGAGGTTAGGCGGAAGCCCCGAGCTGCGATTGCACAGGGCTTATAAAGGCAAAAAACAAAGTTACAGCTAATAGGTGTTCAAGCAAGACAAAAAACAAAGTTACAGCAATCAGGTGTTCAAACAAGCAAGATTAGGATACGGGTACAAATCTGATTGGCTCAGGGCTCGAGGCATTCTGGGGGCGGTTAGAGTTAAGCATTCCCAGGCGGTTAGACTTCTTGACCGGTTGGGCCCTAATAAGCTTGCCCTGGGTTTGCTCATAGTTTAAACAGACAAAACGGGGGCTGCCTGAAATTGGGGTTTACTTTAACTCTTCATTCCGTCCTTCAGTTTCCCCATTACCACTAAGCAAGCTTGAGCAGGCTAAAACAATCCAGTACTCAATCATAAGTAAACCAACCCAACAGTTACCATGGCATTTCTACTACTACTATGGCTATTTCTATAGTCTATGACTAAGATCATTTTTTACTGTCTGTTACCATGGTTGTTACCCAGGTATAGAGGTATAGAAAAAGTGCTCTCTACATTTTTAAATGTCAAACTATAAGAAACTAGTCTCACGGGTGGGGGTGCAGCCCTCTATCATGGAGTCATCACCAGAGTTTAGAAACTGTTATAATTTTAACACTAAAACTTATATTTAGTTACTCCAGTTTTTAGGTCAGCCCTTACATTCCCTCCTCTTCTACTGGTTACTGAGGGGGCCAATCATGGCCTCATTATCTTACATTTCTATGTCTTCCATGTCCAGGGGCTGATACTGAGACCTGAGCATCATTAGCTGTACCATACTGACACAATCTCTTACAAATGTAGTGATCCTGTTAAGAATACAAGGACCAACCATTAAAATAAATATTACCAACATCAAAGGTCCTGCTACTGAGGTTATTAACAATGTCAGCCAAGGGGACCAGTTAAACAACGACTCATATCATCCCATGCTTTCAGCTTATCAATGGATGCATGTATTCCCTGATGTCCAAATCTACTTGAGCAGTGAGAAGTTTATAGATGACTCCAGATGACTGTCAGGCCGTCTTTGATCTTAACTCAAATGGTATGGGAGGGGATGTGGCAGCAACAGGCAGCAGCATCTCCCAGTGGCTCCAGTAGAATGTCACACCTTCTGCTGGTTTGCCTGCAACTTTCTGCATAGACTGGTTAAAGAATTTTATCCTAAGGCCTGACTAGTGAAATCTCCTAATATTTTCCTGGTTGCCTTTTAGCAAATGTTGGTTAGACAATTCAGCTATTGCTTCAGAACCAAGCTTAGGGCATAAGGGAGGAGGCCTCCTGAACATTATTTTATAAGGTGTAATGCCCTTAAAGTATGGTGTAGGAGGGCTGTCCAGTTTTCACCAGTCTCAAGGGCTAATTTGGTTAAGGTCTCTTTTCCTCTCTACCTGACCTGAACTTTGGGGGTGATAGGCACAATGTAATTTCCAAATAATCCCCAATGATTTACCTATTAGCTGCATTACCTGAGTGATGAAAAGAGGGGCTATTGTCTGAGCCTATGGCTACTGGGAGTCCAAACCTGGGAATTATCTCCTCTAGCAGCTTCTTCACTACTGTTTGTGCTGTTTCCACTTGGTTGGGAAAGCTTCCGTCCACCCTGAAAAAGTGTCTACAAAAGCTAGCACCTTAGACAAATTGATTGGGCACTTTCTGGTGGCCCAGAGACCCCCCCAAAAGACCCTGGTGATACCTTTAGCCACTCCCTACCTGCCAAAGAATTCAGTGGGGAAAAGGACATCTAGTGCCTGAGGCTTCTTTGAGAAGGAAGGGTCAAGTGGGAGTACAGCAGGAGGAGAAGGGGGCTCCCTACTTTATCCTGCCTCATCTTTTGCTGATGGGCAAAGATATTCATCTTCTGTAACTTCAGGCTGGCTGAGGGTGTTGACCTTACCTAACCAGGAACCTACTGTTGTTCCAAGTTGCAAAACAACCACCAAGAAGGCCACCAAGACTCAGACGTTCTGAAATGCAAAAGCAAGGCAAAGGCTTTATTCAAGCGAGCTGCAACTCAGGCCTCGTCCTACCCACCGACACAGCAGAGGTTAGGAGGGAGCCCGGAGCTGCGATTACACAGGGATTTTAAAGGCAAAAAACAAAGTTACAACAATTAGGTGCTCAAGCAAGATTAGGACACAGGTACAAATCTGATTGGCTCAAGGCTCGGCATTCTGGGGGCAGTTAGAGTTAAGCATTCCCAGTGGTTAGAGTTTTTGGCCGACTGGGCCCTAATAAGCTTGTCCTGGGTTTGCTCACAGGACCTGCTTATCTCAGGTTCACATGGTAAAGTGGGGTTCGCATGGTAAAGTGGGGCCTGACCTCAAAGTCTGGCACTTCATTTCCCCCTTTTCTCTTTGGTACCTTGGGAGCCAATCATGGCTCCATTCTGTCCATTTCAATGGCTTGCATGTCTAGGGGATGATATAGAGATAAGGCATGGGCCAATAGGGCCCAAAGGAGTAACCTAAAACAACTCTGGTCCCTTGGTTTTAAAGGGGGGCTGATGGGTGAAGATCATCCATCTTTTGTAGCTTCTTCAGGCTGACTGAGGGACGTTGACCTTACCTACCCAGGAACCTATACTTTACCAAGGGACTGCAGAATCAGATGTCCCTTAGGAGCTTTACTCCAAACTGGAAAATATACCCGTATTCCTGAGCAAGCCCAAAACTACCAATGCCTTCTTGCTTGCATGGGACTTTACAGGACTCCTGCTAGTTGCTAAAATAATGGGGTCACCCCACTTTGGAGTGAGCTGCCAAAATAACATCAACATTAGCCAGGGTAGCAAGGAAATAAGGCAAAAAGAAAATTATAACAATATTCAGTAGTACTTTCTTTTCTTGAGGCGAAGGCAAAGCGGCTGAGTTGGGTGCTTGGAGACCTTCCATGTTCCACCACGGTAGTCGTCGTCCAGGACAAAGGGGTCAGCTAGCCTGGCGTGGGAGCAATGGACCCAAGTGGCGATGCTGTCTACCTTGAGGGCAGTGGGAGTAGTCAGTAGCACTATGTAGGGTCCCTTCCACCATGGTTCTAAGGATTTGGGGTTATGCCTTTGGACGAACACCCAGTCCCCTGTTCTGAATAAATGGGGGGTAGGGACAGAAGCAGAATCATATGCCTTAAGTTGGGACCACATATTCTTGTGCACGAGCTGAAAATAATCGAGTTTACACAAAAATTCAGCATCATCTAAATCAGCAAGCAACTCAGTCTGAAGGCTAGGGATAAGGGTGGGGGGTACCCATACATTATTTCAAAAGGAGTAAAGCCAAGCTGATAGGGAGAATTTCTTACTCTAAGCAGAGCAAAAGGAAGGAGTGACACCCAGTCTGTGCCAGTCTCTAAGGCAATTTAGTTAAGGTCTCTTTTAGAGTCCTATTCATTCTCTCTACCTGTCCTGAACTCTGGGATCTATAAGCACAATGCAATTTCCAATCCATCCCCAGTGCAGCGGCTATTCCCTGACTTATTTTTGAGACGAATCCTGGTCCGTTGTCCGACCCGACCCAATGGTGGATGGGAAGCCATACCTGGGTAGATTTTCTTCCAGGATCTTCTTAGCCACTACATTCTCAGTCTCATGCTTTGTTAGATAGGTTTCAACCCATCCTGAAAAGGTGTCTACAAAGACTAGCAAATATTTGTATCCAAATTTTCCAGGTTTAATTTCTGTGAAATCTACTCCCCAATACACGCCTGGCCTATCCCCATGGAGGCGAGCTCCTTTAGTCACTGGTTGATTGGGGGCGTTGGTGAGCTGACAGGCCTTACAATTTTTTTTTATTCAAATTTTTATTATCAAACTGATGTACAGAGAGGTTACAGTTTCATAAGTTAGGCATTGGATACATTTCTTGTACTGTTTGTTACCTTGTCCCTCATGCCCCCCTCCCTCCTCCCCTTTCCCTGCCCCGCCCCCCCCCAGGTGTTCAGTTCACTTACACCAAACAGTTTTGCAAGTATTGCTTTTGTAGTTGTTTCTCTTTTTTTACCCTGTGTCTCTCAAATTTGGTATTCCCTTTGAATTTCCTACTTCCAATACCAGTAAACACGGTTTCCAATATACTCAGATAAGATTACAGAGATAGTGTAGGTACAACCACAGGAAGGTGATACAAGAACATCATCAATAATAGAAACTACACATACACATAGGACGTTGAAAGTAGTTACAACTGTGATATAACAATTGTTTCCATAACATGGAGTTCATTTCACTTAGCATCATCTTATGTGTTCATAAGGGTATAGCTATTGGGCCTTGTGATGTTCTGCTATCACTTGCCTAAACCTGTACTAATTATTCCCAATAATGGAAGGCCTTACGATTTTTAACAATATTTTCAATAAGTTGATCTCCTTTGTAATTTTCACTTTGGAGTGTCGGAGCAAGTCCTGCATTCTTCGGGTTCCCATGTGAGAAGCTCGGTGGATTCTCTTAAGGATCCCCTTACCCAGCCCTTGTGGCAAGATAAGTTTCCCTTCACAAATTTTCCACCAGTCATTGTTTCCTTCTCTGTCCAGGGGTTTGTGGGCCATGGGCATTTTCTTTATCCACTCCAAGTCTTCTTGGGAATACTGGGGCACAGGAGGCAAAGCTCGTGGCTCTCGGTCTACTAGAGTCAATACTTCTCTGGGCTGAAGGGCTGCTTCCTTAGCTGCCTGGTTGGCCAGATTATTCCCTCTAGTCACTGAATCAACTCCCTTTTGATGACCCTGACAGTGCATAATGGCAATCTTTGCTGGTTCCCATAGGGCCCGGATGAGGCTTAAAATCTCCTGCTTGTTTCTAATGGCCTTTCCTTCGGCTGTCAGTAGCCCCCTCTCTTGGTATTCATGTCAAGTAGGCCTAAGGCAGGGGCTTCCAGAAGGCTTCTCTAGATTGCCTCAAAGGCTTTTTGCATCTGCTCAGTCCAATGAAATTCTGGGAGGTTTTTGGTGACTTCATATAGAAGCTTGGCCATCTCAGCGAACCCAGGTATCCACAGCCGGCAAAAACCTGCTGTTCCCAGGAACTCTGACTTGTCTGGCTGACTTAGGCACAGGGATTTTCAGCACATTCTCTTTACATGCATCTGACAGCCAACACTTGCCCTCTTTTAATATGAAGCCCAGATAGGTGACTTCAGGTTTACAAATTTGTGCCTTTTAACATTCTAGTTTGTAAAACTTTTTCCTGACTGGCTGGGGAACTGATCTCTGATGACCTAAAAAAAATTACCTTTGCAGGCCTTTAACAGATCTCAATAAAGACACAATCTCAGGTCTACAAGCGTTCTTTCCTGAATAGATGTATCAGCTTAAAATTCTCACTGCCAGTCAGAGCTTTGAGTAGATGTGGGAGTTGGGATTTTAAACTATCCTCTCATTTGACAAACTCACCCTTACTAACCACTATCACAGATGACTGGCAGGTTCCTGCCCAGTACACAGACATGGGCATTAGTAAGGCATGCTTACGAACTATTCTTCTAGGACTTCCCGGCTTTGATTAACTTTTGAAAGGCCAAACAGGAGTGACTCTAGGATCTGACACCATCTCTGCCATCCAAGCAGTGGCTTACTGCCTCTGGATGCTCCATCACTTTTGTCCCAGGAGGAGTGACTTTCCACTGGACTTGGACTCAGGGCCTGAGCGCTGTCCCTCAGCTCTCCAGCTCAAGACTAGCACCCTACCACTTTGAACTCCACACAACTCCGTTCCCAGCACTCTGCTGGCTGATTAGAGACAAGATTCTCACAGGGACCTTTCTCGGCCCGGGCTGGCTTCGAACCGCAGATTTCAGATCAGTGAGTCTTACAAGAGGCCACTTTACTCCAATTTTAAGCAACAAGGTGGTCCACACAGAAGTAGTTTTTAAGCATGCTCTTACCTGGAACTTATTAAGGGCCAGTATTAGATCTTGACAAACTTGTAGGAATCACCTGTGCTTCTCTGTGGGCCTGCTGGAAACTGTTACAAAAAACCCACAAAGAAGCTGGAATGGCAATTAAACATTTTGGTAGCCATAATTCTCCTTTTCTCACTTTGCAATAATTATTTAGGACAATTTTACTTCCAAATTTCTTTTTTTTTTCCAAATTTCTTATCTAGAAATGTATTCTTGATTTCCAAAGCCTTTTTAACACTAACACAACATTTTAGCTTTTATCTGCATTGGAAAAACTGAAGCTCACAGGCATTCTGAAACCAGGTGCCGCCCTTTGCTTACGGGCTGCTTGTTTCAAAAGAGCCTTTTTTTTTCTTCAGTCCCAGTTACTGCATGGCATGAAGACCTTTGAACTCAAATGACAATTTTTCCTTAATGCAAGAATTACAATGAGAAATACTTATCCATTCAGTGTTCCAATATATTAGTGAGAGGGCTGGGGATATGGCCTAGTGGCAAGAGCGCTTGCCTCCTATACTTGAAGCCCTGGGTTCAATTCCCCAGCACCACATATACAGAAAATGGCCAGAAGTGGCGCTGTGACTCAAGCGGCAGAGTGCTAGCCTTGAGCAAAAAGAAGCCAGGGACAGTGCTCAGGCCCTGAGTCCAAGGCCCAGGACTGGCAAAAAAAAAAAAACCACCAATATATTAGTGAGAAACATTGGCCCATTTTGCCATTTCTTCCTATATGCATAGAGTTAATGAGAGTTTACTTCTATCCCCATTAGTTTAATATATATCCTTTTACATCCAAATTTCTGACACTTATCTCTGATTTTTTAACTAAACATTTTTAACTATAGTTCCTCTTTAAAACAATGCGATAATCCTTTAAAGCATTTGGTAATGCCCAAACTTGATGACCATTTTAACTAAAACTTAAACTCACTCAATTTTACATCATACTAACAGTCTTCAACATGTTCACCCTCACACATGCACACACAGACATATTTGAAAGATCTTAAAGCGCGCAAAATAAACATCGGCCGTACATTTTCCAGTGCAAGAGATATTTTTGCCAATCTTGCTCCTGCAACACGCAAATTTTAAGACAAAACCTTTAATATATGATTTTAGCATTCTCCAGCCTCATTTTCCAGGGCTTGATAGTCTTAGTAAAACATTTTTAGCACACCAAATAATTTTCTGCTTAAGAAGCCTTGGGTGGGGGTCCCCCCAGAGTTCTTTTTGCAGACACTCACACTGATTGTGAGCTGTGGCCTGTACATCTTTCCAATGAGCTATGCAGGTTTGACACAAAAGAGACTGTCAGACTTACAAACACAGAGACGGCAGCACTGCGCGGTGCGGTCACTCTCTGCCACCTGCGGATGGCTTGGGCTGGCTCTGTGTCTGCCCCTGTCAGGGGCTGCAGGTCAGGATTCCGGGCCGACGCCACCGTGCCCTGGGCTGCCAGCACCAGGACTGGGCGGGCCCCTCCAGAGTGGAGGGCACAGCTGAACCATTTTCCTCAGAGTCCTCTTGTAACTGGGGTGGGGAGCATGGAGGGAAAAATATTTCCTCCTCCACACTTCCTCCCTGGAGGACAGGTGGGCACAATTTCTTCTCTTCCCTCTTGGTTTCTCTCTTGTCACCCCGTGAATATTGGGGTAGGGGAAGGAGTGGAGGAGGGAGTCGGTAAGAAAGGCCGAACCCAAGCTGGAGTGTCCCTGTCAACTAGTTCCCTCCAGGTGTCTATATAAGGAATCTGGCCTATATAGCCTGAATGAGGGGCTTTGATTAGGCTTTGTAAAGTACTGATCTTAACTATGTCAAAGCTCCCCTCAGGTGGCCAATTAGCTATCTCAAAGGTGGGCCATTCTGACTTACACAGGATGATCCATTTTTCCTCCTTAAGGGCCACACCTCGGTTCTGAGCTATTTCCTTGACATCCCTCCAGTGAGCTAGGGTCAAATCTAGGGGGCTAGATGGAGGTCCCCAAGATAGAACGTTACCCATAACTATGATCAGATGTTTAGCTCAAAAGGCTACAAAAAAAAACCAAACAATTATAACAATACAACACTGTTAGGTCCTCTCCCTGAGGGCTTCATGTAGAAGCCCCCACCTCATTAAGTCTCCACCCAGTTACCTGGGTAACCTGCAGACCTGGAGGCAGTTACCTCCCCTTTCCCTGAGGTCACAACCTAATCCACCTGGCCACACCCCTTGCCCCTGCTCTAGATATAAGGCAGGACTGGGTGGGGGTCTCTCTCTCTCCCCTCTCTCAGGCCATGGATCATCTTGGCCACAGGCCAGCAGTTCGGTAATAAACTTTCTTTCCTGCCTGAATACTGCGTGGCGTTCTCCGTTACCGGCTACCTACTTTAAAAACCTAACATATATAAGAGATAGTAGCTTGTCCATCTAATGTCCATACCTGAGTATAAGAATTGTCCAAGTCATCCAATTTTTAATTTTGTGCCCTAAACCCTTCCTTTTGCCTTAATATTTTTTTTTTTTTGTCCAGCCCCTGCCTCATGAGACTTCTTCCAGGCTTCATTCAAGGACTGGCATCTGCCACCAAGGGACCCTGCTGCTTGCCTTCTCCAGGAGAGGACACATTTCTGCCTTTTACCCCTAATGCTGGTGCCCCTTGCCAGCAGGAAGCAGCCAGAGAGAGTCTTCATCCTTTTTCATAACTATTAAAAGGCTGCAATGTTAGGTCCTCTCCCTGAGGGCTTCATGTAGAAGCCCCCACCTCATTAAGTCTCCACCCAGTTACCTGGGTAACCTGCAGACCTGGAGGCAGTTACCTCCCCTTTCCCTGAGGTCACATCCTAATCCACCTGGCCACACCCCTTGCCCCTGCCCTAGATATAAGGCAGGGCTGGGTGGGGGTCTCTCTCTCTCCCCTCTCTCAGGCCATGGGTCATCTTGGCCACAGGCCAGCAGTTCGGTAATAAACTTTCTTTCCTGCCTGAATACTGCGTGGCGTTCTCCTTTACCGGCTACCTACTTTAAAAACCTAACAAACACACAGGCCTGAGAATAAGAAAAGCTATGAGTTGGAGATCTCCCAGGTTGGCCCACAAGCCTCCTTCTGCAAGCTAGAAGCAGCAGGAGCAGACCTAAGTTGGCGCACAACCTTCTACAAGGGTGCAGGAGGAGTGGACCCAAGTGGACCCAAGTATCAAGGGTGGAGAGTCTGGGGCGTTCCCCAGTCTCCCCAGAATTGCCAAGTAAGCACGTCCGCTTCGACAACCCCTTCAAGAACCCCTTTAAGAAATAAGCAAAAGTAAAACAGACAGACAAACTGACAAATTACAGGACAATACAAATGAACAGCGCTGTTTCCTTACCTTCGGAGTCTGGGGTCTCGGGGTCTCTGGGGCTATCCTGGATGAAACCCCAAATTATGTGCCAAGTCATGAAACAACCACCAAGAAGGCCACCGAGACTCAGACATTCTGAAATGCAAAAGCAAGGCAAGGCTTTACTCAAGCGAGCTGCAACTCGGGCCTTGTCCTACCCATCGACACAGAGGAGGTTAGGAGGGGAGCCCTGAGCTGCGATTACACAGGGCTTATAAAGGCAAAAAACAGATGTTCAAGCAAGCAAGATTAGGACACAGGTACAAATCTGATTGACTCAGGGCTCGAGGAATTCTGGGGGCAGTTAGAGTTAAGCATTCCCAGTGGTTAGAGTCTGGGCCCTAATAAGCTTGTCCTGGGTTTGCTCACAGGGCCTGCTTATCTCAGGTTCATGTGGTAAAGTGGGGTTCGCGTGGTAAAGTGGAGCCTGACTTCAAAGTCTGGCACTTCACCTATAACCTTAGTCTACTTTACCGAGAGGTGGCAGGATTAGATGTCTATTAGGAGCTTCACTCCAAACTGGAAATTACATTTAACATTTAACTTTTAACAACTATACAGACTTTTTGGCACTACAGAAATGTAGCCTTTTAACATTTTGGTTTGCAAAAGCATTTTCCTGACTGGCTGGGGAAACTGATCTCTGATAACCTAACAATGCCTAAATTACCTTTGTAGGCCTCAGGTAGGTCTCAATAAAGACACAATCTCAGGTCCACAAGTTTCCTTTCCTGAACACATATGACAACTCAGAATTTTCACTGGCAGTTAGCGCTTTGAGCAGATGCAGGGGGTTGGGATTTTAAACTATCCCCCCATTTGACAATCTTAGCTTTACTACCCACTATCACAGATGACTGGCAAGTTCCTGCCCAGTAGACAGACATGGGTATTAGGAAGGCATGCTTAACAAACTGTTCTTCTAGGACCTCCCAGCTCTGATTAACTTTTTAAAAGCCAAGCACACATGACTCTAGGATCTGAAAACATCTCTGCTATCCAAGGAGTGGCTTACTGCCTTTGGATGTTCCGTCACTTTTGTCCCAGGAGTGACTTTTTTATTCTGAGGTAAATGTACCTTTGGCATTACTCTTGATCTGTTGCTGGGCCTGGACTCAGGGCCTGAGTGCTGTCCCTCAGCTCTCCAGTTCAAGGCTAGCACTCTGCCACTTTGAGCTCCACACAACTCTGTTCCCAGCACTATGTTGGCTGAATAGAAATGAAGACTCTCACAGGGACCTTTCTCTGCCCGGCTGGCTTCAAATTGTAGTTTTCAGATCAATGAGTCTTACAAAAGGCCACTTTACTCCAATTAAAGCAACAAGATGGTCCACACAGAAGTAGTTTTTAAGCATGATCTTACCTGTGAGGTGCCAGACTTTGAAGTCAGGCCCCACCACGTGAACTCCATTTTAGAATCGAACCCTGAGCCAATCAGATTTGTACCTGTGTTCTAATCTTGCTTGCACAGCTGATTGTTGTAACCTTGTTCTTTGCCTTTATAAGCCCTGTGTAATCACAGCTCGGGGCTTCCTCCTAACCTCCGCTGTGTCAGTGGGTAGGACGAGGCCCGAGTTGGCAGCTCGTTAAATAAAGCCTTGCCTTGCTTTTGCATTTCGGAGTGTCTGAATCTCGGTGGTCTTCTTGGGGGTGGTCTTGCGACTTGGCACAACACCTGGAACTTATTAAAAGCCAAAGTTACATTTGATAAACTTGGTAAGAATCATCTGTCCTTTACTGTAGTCCTACCTGGAAACTGTTATAAAACTTGCAAGGCAAACTGGAATAGCAATTTAAACAATCATTTTGGCAGCCTTAATTATTTTTGTCCAATTTAAAACATTTAGGACAACTTTATTTTTAAATCTCATATCCAGAAATCCATTCCTGATTTTTTTTTAGTTTAACATTAACCAGTTTTAACAATTACACTTTAGCTTTCATTTGTATTTGAAGAACTCTGAAATCTAGAGGCACTGGTCACAGTCCATTGCCTCAGGGTGGCTCATTTAAAAAGGGCCATTTTTTTTTTCCTGCAGTCTGAGTTACTGCCTTGAACACCTCTGAACTCAAATGTAGGGAGCCAACAGCAAAATTCATCCTGACTTCTGGCTATACTCTCAAGGGTGTGCAAAGTCTTGGCTTAGGGAGGCAACAACAAAGTTCATCCTAACCTCTGGCTATGTTGTTATCTCAAGGACATGCAAGGACATGGTTTACTTGAAGGACAGTACTAATCCCGAGATGTTTTATTATGTCCACAAGAGTCTGATTTATGTAAACCACTCAATCGTATCTTGTTTTACTGCCTGTTGTTATTTACCAATTTCAGGGCCTTCCTGTTTTCTTAAACCTTGGTTAATCCTATGCTATTTCCTGATTCCTAAACTGTACATAAGCTGGAAGTTAAGAATAAAGCATGGCTGCAGTCTTGAGTTACAATCTTGAGCTGCAGACCTCCCGGACCCCATCTTTGTCTCTTGTCTTTTTTCTCTTGTCTTGTATTTTTCCTTTTAATACTCGCCCCCCTCATTCAGGATTCCCTTTCGTTGCCGGCTGGCTCCGGCACTCAAATGACAGTTTTCCCTTAATGTAAGAATTCCAAGTACCAGAATTACAAACACAAGAATCCAGACTTAGCATCTTTGTCCCTTTTTTAAAGATACATCCAAACTGCAACATAGCCTAGAAATCAAATTACATTGTACAGATAAACTTTTAACTCTCTTTTGAAAACTTTAATTTTTTTTAAAACCTCCCAAAGGACAGTTTTAGATTTCATTAGCATCATCACATCACCTATTTTACCATCAGGTTTTTATGTCTACCTGTAAGGAAAAGATACAGGACAAAGAAAAGCCTCCATTTGCCCATCCTATTCCATGGGGCTTGATGAATTGCCTCTGTGCCAGCTTACTCTTTTTTTCACCATGTGTGGACTCCCCCCAGGGCCTCTCCTACCACATGGACTGGCTAAGCTGCACCTTTGACAGATCACCCCTCACTCCTAAGGATAGGCACACAGGCTCGCCCTAAGTTTTTCTGTCCTTTTTTTTTTTTTTTCCATCTTTAACTGAGAAACCCAAGCAATTTTTTAAGTGATAAACAAATATTAATATCCAAATTTCTGACATTTAGCCCCAAATTTTAACAGTAGAGGAAAATAAATTTTACATTACCAATGTCTTTTGCTAAACAAAATAACTTGATTACAGTGTAAATAACCTTATGCATTAAGATACCAGATTTTGGGGCTGGGGATATGGCCTAGTGGCAAGAGTGCCTGCCTCGTATACATGAGGCCCTGGGTTCGATTCCCCAGCACCACATATACAGAAAATGGCCAGAAGTGTCGCTGTGGCTCAAGTGGCAGAGTGCTAGCCTTGAGCAAAAAGAAGCCAGGGACAGTGCTCAGGCCCTGAGTCCAAGCCCCAGGACTGGCCAAAAAAAAAAAAAAAAAAATACCAGATTTTTAAAACTGCAAATTAAAGAATCCTTAGATATCTTTTAACTTTTTTTAAACTATGCACTAATTCTTTAAAACATTTGATAAGGCCTGTTATGGCAAGTTGTGAGGAGACCACCAAGAAGACCACCGAGAGCCAGACGTTCTGAAATGCAAAAGCAAGGCAAGGCTTTATTCAAGCGGGCCGCAGCCCGGGCCTCGCCCTACCCACCGACACAGCGGAGGTTAGGCGGAAGCCCTGAGCTGCTGCAATTGCACAGGGCTTATAAAGGCAAAAAACAAAGTTACAGCAATCAGGTGTTCAAGCAAGACAAAAAAACAAAGTTACAGCAATCAGGTGTTTAAGCAAGCAAGATTAGGATACGGGTACAAATCTGATTGGCTCAGGGCTTGAGGCACTGGGCTCGAGGCATTCTGGGGGCGATTAGAGTTAAGCATTCCCTGGCAGTTAGAGTTCTTGACCAGCTGGGCCCTAATAAGCTTGCCCTGGGTTTGCTCGTATTTTAAACAGACAAAACGGGGGCTGCCTGAAAATGGGGTTTACTTTAACTCTTCATTCCCCCCTTCAAGGCCCAAATCTGATGACCTTTGAGTTTAAACTTAAACTCACCCATTTTTATATTATACTGACAGTTTTAATCTTGAACATGTTCACACTCACACATGCACACACATACACAGGTAAAAGATCTTAAAGCACGCAAAATAAGTATCGGCCGTACATTTTTCAGTGGCAAGAGGTATTTACGCCAATCTTACTCTTGCAATAACCATCCAAGATTTAAGACAGGTTACTTGGAAATAACTGTCTATTGTACAGAAAAAGACACTATATACTATTCATGGAAACAGTAAGAAACGAACGCCAAAAATTAGTATTTAATAAAGTATGAAGTTCTAGGTTGCCTAAATATGTCTACCTTCTTACATGGCCTCAATTGCTGACTAGGGAACTTCATCAACACCTCAAAGGCCAGCATAATAATATACTTGAAAACACCTAGTCATTCCAACTATCCATTATCAGATGAGAAAGTTGTTATTTCTTAGTTGTTATTTGTGGCAAAATCTTAACTTCAAGGTATATAATAAAACAACACCAGTGCAGCAAAATTTCTCAACTCACATATTTAATGCAATGTATTTGTGGAAAATACTAATTTATATAGTTTCAGATTGTTAACATAAACCTTTCCAGGAAGTGGCTCTGTGGCTCAAGTGGCAGAGTGCTAGCCTTGAGCAAAAAGAAGCCAGGGAAAGTACTAAGGCCCTTAGTCCAAGCTCCAGGACTGGCAAAAAAATAAAAATAAATAAAAATAATTTAAGGCTGCCTATGACTGTTTGCTTGGAGAAGTGGCTGCCTTCCCCCCGTGTAAAATTGGATTTATTCTCAAATGAAAGACAAGCCACAAATAAGTCAGTAAGCCAACAAATAGCCCTATCAAATTCAAGATCACATTTGCAGATACATTTAGCAGTGCAATATGAGCCAGGCCCATTACACTTTCAATGGCATATGGTCTTACAAACTCAAGTGTCCTTGTGGACAACTGGCCAGAATATTTTGGATCACAGTTGCTCTGTAAAATCAAGTTCATATGATTGCTTCAGGTACCCTGTTTGCTAACTCCATTTCCAAACTCCATTTCCAGATCTAAAACTTTGGAAATCTAAATCTCTCTCTATTGGGTTGATATTGACAAGCATACCACATGGACAATGGAGCCAAGTTGCTGAGGTTCTAATTCCTCTGCTAGTTACAAGCTTGTTGCTTCAAGCTAGTAACTTAAGACATTTTATACCTCAACTTCTCACTTATACAATGGGGACAATAATAGTATACAATTCATGGAGTTACCCACTATGTGGGTAATTGATACTTTCATTAATATCATGATTATTAAATTTTTTGTGCCAATACTGAGACTTCTGAGGGCCTAGGTGATATCCATCAGCTTTTTTGCTTGAGGCTAGTGCTCTGCAACTTGAACCACAGTCTTACTTATAGGATTGTGTATGATTTTCTAGTGGATAATTGAAAATAAGGGTCTCAACGACTTTCTTGCTTGGGCTGGCTTGCTCAGATCTCAACTTCTTGAGTAGCTAGAGTTACAGGCATGAAACACTAACACCTGGCTTGATCATTAATTTTTATTGCTTCTTCTATATAAATTGAAATAAACATTAATCGCCCTTAATAAGGAATCAAATAATAGTGAAGACTTTTACAAGTATAACCTATATTTTTCAGAGTGCAGTGATTTGGGTCTGAAAGTACACGCTTGCAATAAGTTACTAAATGCATAGAAGTGGGAAAGTTTTAGTCACTCAGCCTTCAATTAAAGTTCTATCTATATAACCAACTCTTTGTGTTATAGACACTGGGAAATTCATCTATTCAAACTTTTCTTTGAGAAGTTAAACCAAGAAATAGATAAGATGAATAATTTTT
This sequence comes from Perognathus longimembris pacificus, assembly GCF_023159225.1. Classification (NCBI taxonomy): domain Eukaryota; kingdom Metazoa; phylum Chordata; class Mammalia; order Rodentia; family Heteromyidae; genus Perognathus; species Perognathus longimembris. Next base: position 65,742,450 of record NC_063167.1, on the reverse strand, counting down.
TAAGTGGGGGTAACTTGGATCAAGATGCATCGTACTAATTGTACTCACAAACTGACATGTTGTGTTGATTTTGTATTTTATTTTATTTTATTTTTTGCCAGTCCTAGGGCTTGAACTCAGAGCCTAAGCACTGTCCCTGGCTTTTTTTTTTGCTCAGGACTAGCACTCTACCACTTGAGCCACAGCCCCCACTTTCAGCTTTTTCTGTGTATGTGGTACTGAGGAATTGAACCCAGGGCTTCATGCATGATAGGGGAGCACTCTACCACTAAGCCACATTCCCAGCCCCGAAATCCTTTTTATCTACTTAAAGATAATAAAAACCACATAAACAGGGGGAAAAAAAAAGCTGGAAACGGCACTGCGGCTCAAGTGTTAGAGTGCTAGCTTTGAACACAAAGAAATACAGGGACAGTGCCCAGACCCTGAGTTTAAGCCTCAGGACTGTCATAAAAATAAATGAATAAATAAATGAATGAATAAAGACAATAAAATAAGTCAATTATTTTTACATAAAAATATGTACTGCCTTCTAAATCACCTGATGCAGTCATCTGCTGTACTTGGAAGAATTTAGCCAGCTCTTAAAGATCATTAAGGCCACCAAATTTCTACTACACAGTGTTAGGAATGTGTAATGAATAAACCAGAGAATAATTTTTAAGATCATATAAAAACTCTTTGTCAAGTGCTTACTCTACCAGAAAAGAAAAAATTAGATACAGCTATAATGAAGGCAACTGATGATAAGCCATCTACATAGTTTTTATAATTCTTTGCTGCCCTCCCAGTTCTTTGCCTGTAGTCCTGCCAACATAAGCACTCTCAATACTGCACAAGAGCAAATGAAAGTGATGGGTAGCTCTCCATGAAATGTGGCTTTCAGAGTTTGCCACTGGAGCCTTGGCTTTAGCAGGACCTTTTTCCTCTACCTGTTGAAACTAACCATCAAGAGGCAGACTGTCTAGTGAACAAATGCATTAGACACTTTCTGTCTTTCAGATTTCAAGTGGGATTTTATATGGCTTATATTTTAATTCTTCGGTTCTTTTTGGATTCTATGAATAAATGCCATTATTTGAATAATTGTTGTTCCTGTACTAGGGTTGAACTCATGGCTTACGCTTCCTTTGCCCTCTCTCCACTTCACTTAAGTCTGGCACTCTATAATTGAATCATGTCTCCATTTTTGGCTTTTTAGTGATAATTTTGACATAACAGCATCACAGATTTGTCTGCTTGGGTTTCAAAGTAAGATCTTAAGATCTCAGCCTTCTGTGTAGCTAGGATTATAGGTTTTAGCCACTGTGCTCAGCAATAAATAGTTTGATAAGTGTTATAATACCAGCTTACTAGAAAAGGAGGAAGTCAGAACACTCAGTCTGTATTGAAAACTTGATATAGTAAGATAACATTGCTTGCTACATTACAAGTCTTAGGGTGCTATGTAAAAAATGCTGAAAAGCCTGTGTTGAGGAATGGATGCATGGGTTGAGATGATATACGGAGTTTATTTCAAAACACTAATGTAAAAAAAAAAAAAAAGGACAAATGGGACAAATCCTGCTTTAATCGGAATGACAAACATTATTATGATTCATTATATTATCTAATTTTTGATGTTTGACACTTTCATAAATGTTCAATAATAAAATATTTGAAAAACTGACATTACTAGAGGTAATATGCATAGTCCTATAGCATCCAGGTTACAGCCACAGTCAGGTCTGGTCCTTCATTTCACTGAATCTTCTGTTCTTCCTATTTCCAATAAAATGTCTTAGAATTTCCAAATATTTATCAATGATTGCTTAAGTTAGGAAATTGATATCTTATCCAACATCACTATCCGGACACTTTGTAACAGAACTTTGTATATATGTATACATACATACAAACACATGCACATATATCTAGAAAGTGACATTGTAATAACTAGCGGGGCGGGAAGTCCCGCCCTGTGCTGGTGTCACTGCCACGTGGATCGCATTCGCAGGAGGGGGCGTAGCATTGGGGACCGATTGGACAGTGAGCTTGGAAGCTTGAGCGTCAGGAGTGGGGGAGGGGCAGCCTAGGAAGTCCCGCCCCATGCTGGTGTCACTGCCACTGTGGCATTTGTAAGTGGGCCCGGCTGCTGGAGCCTCAGGAGTGGGGGAGGGGTACTCTAGGAAGTCCTGCCCTGTGCTGGCATCACTGCCACTTCCAAGTGGGACACAGCTGCTGGAGGGGGGCGGGGCATCAGAGGGCCAGGGTGTATATACAGTCTGTGGGTTTGGAAGTTTGACTGGGAGGGGGAGGGGGAGTGGGAGGGGAAGGAGAGAGAAAAGTGAGTGGTGCCTGGGAGGATCAGAGCATAGCCTGAGTCCTGTGGAAAAGACTGAACCCTGAGGCCTGGGAGAAGTCCAAGCCTGAGGCCTGTGGAGAGTCCTGAGGTGAGGTGAGGTCTGCAAGAAGGAAGAACAGAAGCTTGCTCCTTTGGAGGTTTGGAGGTTGAGGCTGTTGGAGGGTTAGAGGTCAGGGCTGGTCTGGGTTCTGGGTTCTGGATTCTGGATTCTGGTAGTTAGCCCAGGACAAGATAGACTAGTATTTGGAGGTGGAGGCTGTTCTGGTTTTGGGTTTTAGGTTGTAAATAAAGCTCCCTTGTAAATAAAACGCCTTTCCACCTTTAGCTGTGCCTCCATTGATTTTTCTCACTCTCAGGTTATTACATCATGAGATAAATATGAATCTTTATAAAATAATATGCTGCGTGAAAAAAATCCAGACACATAAGGTAATTTGTAACTTCACTTATATGAAAAGACTAGGAAAGTCAAATCTATAGATACAGCGAGCAGATGAGTGGTTCCTGATCTAGGAGTTGGATGGGTATACTCTAAATGATCATGAGTGATCTTATTGGGATGATGGAAATGTGTCAAGGTTGGATTATGGGGATGATGACACTACTTGAGGTGCCAGACTTTGAAGTCAGGCCCCACCACGTGAACCCCATTTTAGAATCTAACCCTGAGCCAATCAGATTTGTACCTGTGTTCTAATCTTGCTTGCACAGCTAATTGTTGTAACCTTGTTCTTTGCCTTTATAAGCCCTGTGTAATCACAGCTCGGGGCTTCCTCCTAACCTCCGCTGTGTCGGTGGGTAGGACGAGGCCCGAGTTGGCAGCTCGTTAAATAAAGCCTTGCCTTGCTTTTGCATTTGGGAGTATCTGAATCTCGGTGGTCTTCTTGGGGGTGGTCTTGCGACTTGGCACAACATTTGGGGTTTTGTCCGGGATAGCCCCAGAGACCCCGAGATCCCAGACTCCGAAGGTAAGAAAACAGCGCTGTTCATTTGTCTTGTCCTTTAATTTGTCTGTTTGTCTATTTTGCTTTTTCTTATACTTGCAGGGCGCGAGTCAGTTTGGTTTTTGGCTGGAGGGCCTCCTAAACGAGACTCAACCCGCCACCTTGTACTTGGGTCTGCTCCTTCTGCACCCTTGCAGGAGGTTGTGGGCCAACTCGGGTCCACTCCTTCTTGCAGGAGGTTGTGGGCCAACTCGGGTCCATTCCTTCTGCACCCTTGTAGGAGGTTGTGGGCCAGCTTGGGAGATCTCCAACTCGTAGCTTTTCTTAGGCCTGTGTGTTTTCCTCCTTTTGTATTAATTGTTTGTTTTTTGTAGCCTTTTGGACTGAACATCTGATCAGAGCTATGGATAACGTTCTATCTTGAGGACCTCCATCTAGCCCCCTAGTCTTGATCCTAGCTCACTGGAGGGAGGTTAAGGAGATAGCTCATTTTTGTGTGTTTCTTGCACCGTGCCTGACTGACAAACGGATGATGGGGAACGTTCCTTCCACTCCCCTGGACTTGACTTTAGCTCACTGGAAAGATGTACAGGTGACAGCCCACAATCAGTCAATCAGTGAGAATGTCCGCAAAAAAGAACTCTAGGGGGACCCCCACCCAGCCTTCTTAAGCAGAAACAAGCCCTGGAAAATGAGGCTGGAGAATGCTAAAATCATATATTAAAGGTTTTGTCTTAAAATGTGCGTGTTGCAGGAGTAAGATTGACAAAATATGTCTTGCCACTGGAAAATGTATGGCTGATGCTTATTCTGCGTGCTTGAAGATCTTTTGAAAATGTATGTGTTTGTGCATGTGTGTGTGTGAACATGTTCAAGACTGCAGTATGATGCAAAACTAAGTTTAAATTCAAAGGTCTTCATGCCATGCAGTAACTGGGACTGAAGAAAAAAAAAAAAAAAGAGGCTCTTTTGAAACAAGCAGCCCATAAGCAAAGTGCGGCACCTGGTTTCAGAATGCCTGTGAGCTTCAGTTTTTCCAATGCAGATAAAAGCTAAAATGTTGTGTTAGTGTTAAAAAGGCTTTGGAAATCAAGAATACATTTCTAGATAAGAAATTTGGAAGTAAAATTGTCCTAAATAATTATTGCAAAGTGAGAAAAGGAGAATTATGGCTACCAAAATGTTTAATTGCCATTCCAGCTTCTTTGTAGGTTTTTTGTAACAGTTTCCAGCAGGCCCACAGAGAAGCACAGGTGATTCCTACAAGTTTGTCAAGATCTAATACTGGCCCTTAATAAGTTCCAGGTAAGAGATCATGCTTAAAAACTACTTCTGTGTGGACCACCTTGTTGCTTATAATTGGAGTAAAGTGGCCCCTTATAAGACTCATTGATCTGAATCTGCAGTTCGAAGCCAGCCCGGGCAAAGAAAGGTCCCTGTGAGAATCTTGTCTCTAATCAGCCAGCAGAGTGCTGGGAACGGAGTGGTGTGGAGCTCAAAAGTGGCACGGTGCTAGTCTTGAGCTGGAGAGCTGAGGGACAGCACTCAGGCCCTGAGTCCAGTGGAAAGTCACTCCTCCTGGGACAAAAGTGATGGAGCATCCAGAGGCAGTAAGCCACTGCTTGGATGGCAGAGATGGTGTCAGATCCTAGAGTCACTGCTGTTGGCCTTTCAAAAGTTAAAGCCAGGAAGTCCTAGAAGAATAGTTCATAAGCATGCCTTTCCAATGCCCATGTCTGTCTACTGGGCAGGAATTTGCCAGTCATCTGTGATAGTGGTTAGTAAGGGTAAGTTTGTCAAATGAGAGGATAGATTAAAATCTCACCCACCGCATTTACTCAAAGCCCTGACTGGCAGTGAGAATTTTAAGCTCATACATCTGTTTAGTAAAGAAGCTTGTAGACCTGAGATTGTGTCCTTATTGAGATCTGTTAAAAGCCTGCAAAGGTATATTGTTAAAAATTGCAAGACCTGTCAGCTTGCCAATGCCCCCAATCAACAGATTACTAAAGGAGCTCGCCCCTGTGGGAATAGGCCAGGCGTGTATTGGGAAGTAGATTTCACAGAAATTACAAATATTTGCTAGTTTTTGTAGACACCTTTTCAGGATGGGTTGAAGCCTATCCCACAAAGCATGAGACTGCGAATGTAGTGGCTAAGAAGATCCTGAAAGAAATCCTACCCAGGTATGGCTTCCCATCCACCATTGGGTCAGACAATGGGCAGGCTTTCGTCTCAAAAGTAAGTCAGGGAATAGCCGCTGCACTGGGGATGGATTGGAAATTGCACTGTGCTTATAGACCCCAGAGTTCAGGACAGGTAAAGAGAATGAATCGGACTCTAAAAGAAACCTTAACTAAACTGGCCTTAGAGACTGGTGCAGACTGGGTGTCACTCCTTCCTTTTGCTCTGCTTAGAGTAAGAAATTCTCCCTATCAGCTTGGCTTTACTCCTTTTGAAATAATGTATGGGTACCCCCCCGCCCATTATCCCTAGCCTTCAGACTGAATTGCTTGCTGATTTGGATAATGCTGAATTTTTGTGTAAACTCGATTATTTGCAGCTCGTGTACAAGAATGTGACCCCAACTTAAGGCATTATATGATTCTGCTTCTGTCCCTACCCCCCATTTATTCAGACCAGGGGACTGAAATCCTAAGAACCACGGTGGAAGGAACCCTAGACGGCATCGCCACTTGGGTTCATTGCTTCCACGCCAGGCCAGTTGACCCCTTTGCCCTGGATGACAACTACCGTGATGGAACATGGGAGGTCTCCAGGCACCCAACTCAGCCGCTTTGCCTTCGCCTCAAGAAAAGAAAGTTAGACTGAGACTAAGGTTATAGGTTCCTGGCTAGGTAAGGTCTATGCCCCTGAGTCAGCCTGAAGAAGTTACAGAAGATGGATGATCTTCACCCATCAGCCCCCCTTTAAAATCAAGGGACCAGAGTTGTTTTGGGGAAGATGAGGCAGGATAAACTAGAGGCATGCAAAACAGAGGTACAGAGACTATTCTTGTAAGAAATGGTGACAGGCCCTTTGGTTACTACATTGGGCCCTACTGGCCCATGCCTTACCTCTATATCATCCCCTAGACATGCAAGCCATTGAAATGGACAGAATGGAGCCATGATTGTCTCCCAAGGTACCAAAAAGAAAAAGGGAGAAATGAGGTGCCAGACTTTGAAGTCAGGCCCCACCACGTGAACCCCATTTTAGAATCGAACCCTGAGCCAATCAGATTCATACCTGTGTTCTAATCTTGCTTGCACAGCTGATTGTTGTAACCTTGTTCTTGGCCTTTATAAGCCCTGTGTAATCACAGCTCGGGGCTTCCTCCTAACCTCCGCTGTGTCGGTGGGTAGGACAAGGCCTGAGTTGGCAGCTCGTTAAATAAAGCCTTGCCTTGCTTTTGCATTTCAGAGTGTCTGAATCTCGGTGGTCTTCTTGGGGGTGGTCTTGCGACTTGGCACAACATACTGAATAACATTACTAAAAAATCATTGTTTTAAAAAGACGAATGTTATGTTATCTGATTGTTTATCAATAAAATTGCTTTTAAAAAGAGGTAAATATAGGCAGGTCCAAGTCTTTTAAAATCATTCATTAGGTACATAAAGTACTTTGTACTTTAGTAGAACTATAACTAGTGAACCAAAATATCATTTCTCAGTGGTAATATGAACTTTTCTAAGAAATTTTAAGTTAAAAGGATGAGTTAGTTTAAATTATTGATATAATTATCTTAATTGTCATTAAATATCAATGTTCACAAACTAGAAATTTTTGTAGGTCATTGATTCTTACGTGGTAAAACACTAATTTGTATATATGTATGTATGCACATATATGTGTGTGAACCACAGGATCAGAAATAAAGTATAAATAGGACAATATTGATGACAATACGTTACCATTTGCTAATGTCATATTAACAAAAGGTGAGTTACCTTCTATTCTAATATAGAAGAAATCCTTACCAAGGTTATGGCCCATAGAAGACATTTTAGGCTGGATGCAATGAATCGTACATGTAATCCCAGCTATTCAGAAGGCAAAGATAAGGCTTAAGGAAATGGGCAAAAAAAGTTAGTGAGACCCCTCTTAATAAACCAGATCTGGTGGTTTCCATGCTTTGATCTCAGCTTCCAAGTCAGAGGCCATAAGTAGAGGACTGCAGTCTGAGGCTTTGCCCAGTAAAAAGGAGGATATCTTCCTTGAAAAATAGCTAAAGCAATAAAGGCTGGAAATCAAGCAGTAGAGTCTTGCTTAGCAAATGTAAGGCCTGAGTTCAAAAGTGATACCACTCAAAACAAAATAGACATTAATGTAAGGTTTGCTGGGAAGGAAATGCACAGCATGGTTCAGGCAGAAAACAGTTTATTGTGGGTGGGGGGAGAAAACTGCCAGCCCCCATGAGATGGATGCACATGGAGACTGATGGGAAGGAAGAAGAGAAAAAGAGAGGGGATTCCTGTTAAGATGGATTATATAGGGAAAGGGGGAAGGTGGGACCACAGGGGATATGGAAGTGGTCTGAGCCTGGGGAAGCTCTCATTGTCAGAGGGAGGCATGAGCAGGGCTGTTCAGGAAATGACCTCAGTGGATGAGGATGTGACCTCAGAGTTTGGGGTCCGGTGATTACTGGTTTCAGGCAGGTGTAGAGGAAGGGGGAGAGGGGCTGTTCTTCCCTGACAGAGCAAACAATTAACAGATGGGGTAGGAGTAATTTCACCCGGTTTTCTACCTCCTTCAGATTCAATTTCTTAGATGTTTTCTCTTCAATAAACAGTTGGAATACCTACAATGAGTCCTCTAAACCCAAGTCTTTGCTCATTAATAAGTATCCTGTTTCCCTCCTCTCCTTTAGTAAAGATATCCTGAGTACAATGCTACTGAATTGGGAACATCCTCAGGCCATTTGTAGGTGGAAAGAATGGGAGGAAGAAAGGATAGGAGATGGAGACATCCCATGCTTCAGCTTCTATGATTCCCTCTCTTAGACCTCTGGCTTATATCTTCTGATCGCTCAAGAAGCTTCTCAGGGGCAATTAGAACCCATCCCCAAATGAATTAAAGTGCTCACTGTCTCTTGTTCTCATCCCAATGGAAACTGAAGTAGAGTGGGGGTTCACTACAATGAAATGGGGTCCCCCCCAAGGGAGGGGATTCCTGGTTCCTCCAAGAGTCCACCACACAGTCTCCAGCTAGAAGATGACAAAAAGACAGATTTATTGGGGAAGTAAAAAGTGAACAAAAAGTGGACCGACCGGCTTTGGTCGCAGCCCAGATTCGGGAGCTGGAGCTGCCCACCACGTGTGCAGGATCAGGGCCCAGACTCAGGAGCTGGAACCGAGTCTGTGTGTGGCCTTCCATCCTGGTTATAAGGCAAACATCACAGTCAAACTTGCCACACGCAGGCGGCCAACGAGGATACAACACTTACAGAGCATGCTAGGCCGCACGCAGGTGGCCAATAGAGTTACAGTCTGTCTCATGGTATCTATCTGAACCAACCTATCATTCTAGTTAGAATTGGCGCATGGATTTGGCGGGCTCACATGATGCAGGTGGATATGCCTACTCATAGGAGGGCACGGGTTTAACCTTGAACGTTCCTTGAACTTTCCATGCTTCAGGTGGTCAAGCAGTTTACACAATCTTATCACAGCAAAGGGAAACTTCCCTGGATAGGGTGGGGGAGATCTTGGTGAAGATGGAGTTGGCTTCTGCTCTAATCTGAGCTGGAGTCAACCTGAAGTTCCTCCACAGCTAATGATGGCACTGGCCAGATCTGACCTCCCTATTACATTCCCCCATTGTTTTCTTGTACATAAAAATCAAATCATTGATTTCTCTTGGAGATCTTAATCTTGCCTGGACTGTAATATGACTCCACCCACAGGTTTCTGGGGAGAGCAAGGATGCTACAAGAGCCAGTCTGATGTGACTGCTGCTCTTAAGCTTGCACCTAGAAAGGACCTGTTTATCCCTGGGGTCCATCCCCAGGACAGCTGCAGGTGTTCTCACCTGTTTAAAATCTCCATCCAGTTACCTAGGCAACCGGCACACCTCCTCTGACATCACACCCTAGTTCATCTGGACACTCTAATACACTTGGACAAACCTCCCACTCCAAGCATTTCCTGGGAGTGACTCTGTAGCCTGCCACGCATGTTTTTTTTTTTTTAATAGAGGTTGTCAACTCCAGTTAACTTCGAGGAGTGGGAAGGTTACCATAGGAAGAATATCTCCCCAATATCTTAGTTTTACTACCCACTATCACAGATGACTGGTAAGTTCCTACCCAGTAGATAGACATGGGTATTTAGATAGGCATGCTTACAAACTATTCTTTTAGGACCTCTCGGCTCCGGTTAACTTTTTTTTGGGGGGGGGGCTTGGACTCAGGACCTGAGCACTGTCCCTGGCTTTTTGCTCAAGGCTAGCACTCTGCCACTTGAGCCACAGCGCCCCTTCTGGCCATTTTCTGTATACGTGGTGCTGGGGAATCGAACCTAGGGCTTCATGTATGGGAGGCAAGCTCTCTTGCCACTAGGCCATATCCCCAGCCCCTCCGGTTAACTTTTGAAAGGCCAAAGGCAGGTGACTCTGAGATCTGACACTGTCTCTACCATCCAAGCAGTGGCTTGCTGCCTCTGGATGCTCCATTTGTCCCAGGAGTGACTTTTCCACTCGGAGGTAAATGCACCTTTGGCATTTCTCTTGGTCCATCACTGGACTTGGACTCAGGGCTCGAGTGCTGTCCCTCAGCTCTCCAGCTCAAGACTAGCACTCTACCACTGTGAGCCTCAAAGCAACTCACAACTCTGTTCCCAGCACTTTTGCTGGCCAACTAGAGACGAAGACTCTCACAGGGACCTCTCTCTGCCAGAGCTGGCTTCGAACTGCAGATTTCAGATCAGTGAGTCCTACAAGAGGCCACTTTACTCCAATTAAGGCAACAAGGTGGTCCACACAGAAATAGTTTTTAAGTATGCTCTTACCTGGAACTTGTTAAGGGCCAACGTTAGGAATCACCTGTCCTCTGTGGGTCTGTTGAAAACTGTTACAAAATGCCTATAGACAGACTGGAAATGCATTTTTGATTTTAAAGTCTTTTCCTTAGTTCCTCTTTTTTTTTTGGCCAGTCCTGGGGCTTGGACTCAGGGCCTGAGCACTGTCCCTGGCTTCTTTTTGCTCAAGGCTAGCACTCTGCCACTTGAGCCACAACACCCCTTCTGGCCATTTTCTGTATATGTGGTGCTGGGGAATCAAACCCATATACATATACAAACTCATATACATGAGGCCGGCACTCTTGCCACTAGGCCATACCCCCAGCCCCTTAGTTCCTCTTTTGACAATGCAATAAACCTCCAAAAATTTGGTAATGCTCAAACTTCGAGTTTAAACTTAAACTCGCTCATTCTTACTCTTTATCAAAGTCACAAGAACATTACTAGTTCAAATGTTTCACAAATGTCCATTTTAGTGGGTCATCACCAGATTGCACCACCTTCCACTTGTCCTCCTTGGTCAGGTTAGCTGCTTTGACGTGGGAAGCGTGGATCCAGGTCCTTAGGCTGTCTACCTTGACAGCTGTAGGAGTGGTCAGGACTACAGTGTAAGGGCCTTTCCAGCAGGGCTCCAAGGACTCAGTCTTATGTCGCCTTACCCACACCACCTGTCCTGGCACAAAAGGGTGTAAGGCTGGGGCATCTTAAGGCAGCTTCTCATGAGCGGCCTTGATCTGGGAGTAAAGTTTATTTTGGATTCTCTGCAGGGCCTGTAAGGACTGTAACAAATGTTGGTTAGACAATTCAGCTATGGCTTCAGAACCAAGCTTAGGGCATAGGGGAGGAGGCCTCCTGAACATTATCTCATAAGGTGTGATGCCCTTAAAGTCTGGTGTACAGCAGTACAGCATACCCGCAGTAGGGCAAATGGTAGGAGGGCCATCCAGTTTTCGCCAGTCTCAAGGGTCAATTTGGTTAAGGTCTCCTTTAGAGTCCTATTCATCCTCTCTACCTGACCTGAACTTTGGGGGTGATAGGCACAATTTCCAATTAATCCCCAATGACTTACCCAAAAGCTAGGTTACCTGAGAGATGAAAGCAGGGCCATTGTCTGAGCCTATGGCTACTGGGAGTCATACTGGGAGTGCATTACAGCGACTGCCTTTGGCAACCATATGGCCTGAAGTAGGCCTAATATCTGTTCTTTGTTTTTGATGGTTTTGCCTTCTGCAGTCAGCAGCCCACGTTCCTTGTAAATGGCCCCGTATACATGTACAGTGGCAAATGCATATCTGCTGTCTGTATAGATGTTGACCTTCTTGTCCTTTCCCAGCGTCAAAGCTTGGGTTAGGGCAATGAGCTCAGCTTTTTGCGCTGAGGTGCTCACTGGTAACGGCTTGGCCCAGATGACTTGGTCCCCTTCCACGACCGCTGCTCCCACTAGCCTCACGTAGCCACTGCCAATCACGTAGCTGCTCCCGTCAGTGAACATGGTCTTTTCCGCATCTGGTAGTGGAACATCTGTGAGGTCTGGTCAAATGCTGTGGACATGGGCCACAACCTCCGGACAGTTGTACAGCACTGTCTGATCAGTGTCTGGCAGCAGGGTGGCAGGGTTGAGGGGTGTGGAAGCTCGGCAAGTCACTTTAGGCTGGTTGAGCAACAGGGCCTGGTACTGTGTTAGCCTGGCATTGGACATCCACCAGTCCGGGGGGCTTCGCAACAAGTTCTCAACCGCATGGGGAGTAGTTACCACTAGGTCCTGCCCCAATGTTAGCTTGTTAGAGTCTTTGACTAGCTGAGCTGTTGCTGCAATCACTCTAAGGCAGGTAGGCCATCCTGATGCAACAGTGTCCAATTTTTTAGATAAGTAGGCCACTGGCCAATACCAGGGTCCTAACTTCTGAGTTAGCACACCTTTTCCCACTCCAGCCTTTTCTTCCACTAATAGGTGGAAAGGTTTGTTTATATCTGGAATGGCCAGGGCTGGAGCTGAGACTAGCTGCTTTTTAAGGGTCTGGAATGCCCGTTCCTCTTCTTCTGTCCATCTAATATTTTCTCCTGGCCTTTTGGTAATCTAATATAAGGGTCGTGCTACTTCAGCAAACCCCAAAATCTAGAGTCTAGAGTACCCCACAGTTCCCAAGAATTCCCTTACTTGCCTCTGGATCTGTAGGAGTATAAGTATGGTAAGCATCAAGAAGCCTTTCTAAATAGGCTGCTGGGGACTCATCTGATAACAACAATAAGCAAAAGCAAAAGCAAGAACAGACACAGGTCGAGGAGCAGTTCCTTGGTGGATTTTGTTCATCCCATGCTTCCCTGTAGAGAAAAGTCAATCACAGCACTAGCAAGCAAGAGTTAGAAGCGTGAACAGACACAGATAGACGAGACCACATGCAGAACAAGGTCAGAATTGCTGATCTTTTGACAAAATTTATACATGTCCTTCCCAATGAGGACCTCCAGAAGGGAGTCAAGGCGTCCCTCCACCACCCCGGCCTTAGAGAGCTTTGCCTCGTCCAGCTTCTCTCTGTCTTAGGCCTACAGACGGTGCACCTTCAGATTCAGATGGGCCCACTCAGCAGTCCCACAGATGGCCTTTACGGCCAGTGCACTTTCCAGTGCATTCTTACAGACAGGCCCACTTGGCAGCCCCAGACGGTGCACTCTCCAGCACCTTTACAGGTGGGGCCCACTCAGCAGCCCCTTTACAAATGGGCCCACTTCGGCGGCCCTAAAGATGGGCCCACTCAGGCAGCCCTACAGACAGTGCCAGTCAGGTGGCCCTAGACATACCTCATACCTCCGGAGGTTCCTTTTCTTCACCTGGGTGTCTTCCCCAACAAAATATTGTGGTTAAGGACTCTTTCCAGCCAACGCACCAGTATGAAGTAGAGTGATGGTTTGCTACAATGAAACGGCCCCCCCCCCAAGGGAGGGGATTCCTGGTTCCCCCAAGAGTCCAGCACACAGTCTCCAGCTACAAGATGACAAAAAGACAGATTTATTGGGGAAGTAAAAAGTGAACAAAAAGTGAACCGACCAGCTTTGGTTGCAGCCCAGACTCAGGAGCTGGAGCTGCCGACCACCTGTGCAGGATCAGGGCCCAGACTCGGGAGCTGGGACTGCCTGCACGTGTGCAGCCAAGACTCGGGAGCTGGAACCGAGTCCGTGTGTGGCCTTCCATCCTGGTTATAAGGCAAACATCACAGTCAAACTTCCCTGGATAGGGTGGGGGAGATCTTAGTGAAGATGGAGTTGGCTTCTGCTCTAATCTGAGCTGGAGTGAACCTGAAGTTCCTCCAAAGCTAATGATGGCACTGGCCAGATCTGACCTCCCTATTACAGAAACCACCTCTCTCCTCTCATTCCTTGTCAAGGTGTGATTCATTTCCAGTCATTTCTTCAGAAAAGTGCTTAAATTACAGTTAACAGTTAATTGCGGTTAACTTGACAGATTAATAGAGCTATAGCTCATGGAGCTACTTGGGACACTAGATCAGAAGATTAAAGTTCAAAGCAAGCCTAGGCAGGAAAGTCTGTGAGACTTTTTTCCCCAAGTAACCATCAGAAAGCTGGTTGTGTCACTGTGGCCAGCCTTCAGCACAAAAGCTCAGGGACAGAGACCAGGCCCTGAGTTCAAGTCCCAGTACAAGCCTACACAGAGAAAAAACAAAACAACCTGCCCCCTCCTCCACAAACCAACTAAGGCCCATGGGCAATTGTAAGATGTTGTACAAAGTTAGCAGCCAGAATTTCCAAAGCTGAGAGGTCAAGCAAACAAACCAATCTATCAGGGCAAGTCCCAGATCTTTGTGCTTCACTGCAACCTTGTGCTGTCACTTGCTTTCATCCCATGCCAACTCTAAAAGGGTATGCAAGGCAGTTCCTATTACCTCAACATGCCTAAGAAGTCATAGCATGCTAGATGATGATGACAGAACTTGAATTCACACTTGTTCCGGATGACCTAAGCTAATTCTTCTTTTTCTTCCAAATAACTCAGTGAGGCAGAATTAGCACACATACACACACCCTCCCGGGCAAGGATGAAATGCAATCACACAGGCCAGATTGGCTTTAGGATGGAAGTGGAAAGGAGTGGTTAGTTGTTGGGGGCGGGGTGGAGTGGGGTGGGCTTTGATCTCTCCAAGAGACCAGGATTCCTGTCTCCTTTTTTTTTGGCCAGTCCTGGGGCTTGGACTCAGGGCCTGAGCACTGTCCCTGGCTTCTTTTTGCTCAAGGCTAACACTCTGCCACTTGAGCCACAGCGCCACTTCTGGCCATTTTCTGTATATGTGGTGCTGGGGAATCGAACCCAGGGCCTCATGTATATGAGGCAGGCACTCTTGCCACTAGGCCATATCCCCAGCCCCTGTCTCCTTTTAAGTGCGTTGCGATCAACTACGGTGTGGCCTGTTAGCGGAATTCTGAGAGACTTCATGGGTAGTTCCGTTGACGAGCACGGAAACGCGTGAGTGACAGAAACGGAGTTAGGAAAACGTCATACACTTTGCACTCGGGACCTCATTCTTCTTGGCCTCTCTGGCGATCCGTAGCCACGCCCGGTTCCCGGGCTGCGTCAGCGGCCCGCCTATAAAAATCTGCCTCGGCGCGTCCGGCCGCCACAGTCGCTTCCTGTTTTCGGCCCAGCTGTTGTTACCTAAACCGCAGTGGCGGCGAAGATGGCGTCTACCAGCCGGTAAGTATGTCGGGCCGAGCCGGGGTAGCCGAGGGACTGGCGACGGGGCTTTCTCGGCCTGTCCGGGGCGGTCACAGCGACCCAGAGGTGCCAGGCGGAGGCGGCGAGGCCGCCGGGCCCTCCCGGACAAAGGCTGGTCCCGACGGCGGGGCTGTCAGGCTGTCGCGGGGTACCGGGAGGGCCGCGCCGACCCGGGGACGCCTGTGTCCCCTGCCCACACCTTTTGTAAGAGTACTTCAGCTGCATTTTCTTTTAATTCCCCCGTTTGTGTTTTGATTTTTTTCCTATGCGTTTTTCTATCTACGGCCCATTCAGCCCGGAGGGTCTGTAATTCCTCTTTTCCGAAAAGCGGGAAAGGGCTATTTCCGGGTCGCCGGCGGTCTGACAAGCTAGGAAGTTGAGAAAAGTCAGCTTTGGTTAGCTGGATGGGAGTGTTTGATCCCAGTAGCCCACCGAAGTGGAAACTGGAGCCCTGTGCAAGAGTTGATTCATTTCCTACTAAAGGAACCCACCTTCCTCTACCGCCCCCCCTCCTCCCCGCCCCACGCCCAGCGTAGTTGTCCGCGTACTCCTGGATGAAATCCATCTGCAGAAAAATTGCTTGACTTTGCTGGGAAGTTTTTTTCTTTTTAAACTATATTATAGTTTTTAAGTGTGATGTACTCACATCGTCAGGGAATGTATGCAATGTTTTCAGAAACAGCCTTTAATCATGTGACCTGAAAATGCTTGCAGACCCTAATTATGTCTCTCATAATCACTATGAGGTAGATACTAGTATTTGTGCGTTAGGGTAAAACGACTCATGTCAATGTTGACCTTTCCAAAATTAGTAATCGAGTTTTAAATTGCCTCTTCTGTTACCACACAATGGCCTCTAGCTAACTCATAACGTACTGCAGTATCAAATTAAGTTCAGCTTCTAGAAGGCAGGGCTGGCATAGTTTTTCTGAGCCCATGATTATCTGTGCAATTGGTAAATTTCACCATTGGAAAACTTGTTTACAAAGACAGGCTAATGTCTAGTTAATTGTCCAGACTTAGTGTTTTATGATTGCACAGAGGGAGGGGGGATTAGCAACTTCAACTGGTATCTAGTTTGGAAATAACTCTTAATGTCATTAACACCTTTGTATACTGATTCCAGTGCTTCTATGTTCCATCACTGCAGGTGTGGTTCTGCCACATAGAACTTTGTCAGTAAATAGGAAACTGTAGTTTCTCCAAATTTGATGTTACTTAAATTTCTTTCATAGCAGTAAACCTGCAAGGTCAGTGTGGTCATATAAAGCCTTTGCATATTGTAGAGGAGGAAATTTTTGTTAGTAAAGGGTACTGTTGTGACAGTAGTACATGTAGGAAATTGACTGGCTAGTGTACTTTTCATTCAAAAAACTTTTTTGAAATAAACTTTTGGCATTCAACTTTTAAGTGTATGTGTTATTGTAACTGCTCATTTCTCAAGTTTTTCTGTCAGGGAGAAAGAAATAGTAAATATCACACTTTCGAGTTTAGCGTTTTGTCCTCC